>NW_015640056.1:88403-93861 GCF_001515625.1 Sinocyclocheilus rhinocerous
ACAAAACGGTATACTACTGTAAAATTAATGTCCAATACATGTAATGTCCAATACAGTTTTTCACCGTATATAGTAGGGGAATTTACCATTAACCATTTAACAGGTTTTTACTGTAGCATTTTTACAGTCTTTTACCGTTAAATTCACGGTCATTTTTTACAGTGCATGGTAAGTTCTGGGTCTGATATGAACCGTATGGCTCAGTGCGCTGCTTAACTTAACTTATCTAGACAGTTTTGGCCATCACTAAACGCCTAAAAATGCTGGCTAGGTAGGCAAGTCACGCTGTTTTAAGTCAAACTGCACACAAACTGAAAGGTTTTGAGTTAAAGACGCATTTCAAGGCTCGAGTCAGTATAGAGAGCTACAAAGTTTCTCACGACAGACGACTTTATTTGTTTGTTTCTTGGTCTGTTTGGGTTTGTTTCTAAACATATTCTTTATATGCATCAGTTTCACCAAGACAGTGCACGTCATTATTAAATCTAAAGGTTTACATAAATATGTCAATAATTCATTAATAGCAAGCAATACTTAAAAATAGACTGACGCATCGCTATCAAAATAAGCGACAGTAAAATCATGCAGAGCTTTCAAAATGCATACTGAAAAAGCCATGCAAACTGACTTCCTTATAAAGACTAAAGCAATAGGACACAGTTTATAATGTGAAAGACAGCCTGTACCTTATGTGAAAGATAAAAGCATGCAACAGGTCGTTATTCCCTTGTGTGAAATAACGTTTCCCTTCTTCTTCTTCTTCTTTTTGCAGAAGACTTTACGCCTTGTTTTTAAGGTCCAAATGCTTCCTCTGTTGACGCTTGTCTTAATCCTTAGTTAGTAGTCTGACAGCCATTAAAAAAGACCAGCAGCGATGTTCGGCAGTGGTGCGAGAGGGAGAAAGTGAGTTATTACTAGTATCTCGGTAAGCCCCGCCCCTGAGGCGGACGAAAATAGAAATGTGGGCGGGGTTCTCCAAAAATAGCGTGCGACGTCTCACGCCTGCGTTCTCGCATTGTTTCCTTCTCTGTTATTTCATTGGCTGAGGCTGCAGCCACATCCACACTGCACTCTAGTGTCTACTTCAAAAGTTCTGTGACTACTCACCATCTAAACTAAACCGCGCCATGCTCCAGTAGCAGGTGCTGGAGTCGATGGACATGAACAACAAAAGAAATTAAAATAAAATAAAATTATAAAATATAATAATAATAACAATGTACTGTCAGACTGAGCAGTATGATTTCTGAAGGATCATGTGACACTGAAGACTGGAGTAATGATGCTGAAAATTCAGCTTTACCATCACAGGAATAAATTACGTTTTAAACTGCATTCACATAGAAAACAGTTACTTTAAATTGTAATAATATTGCTATTTTTTGCAATATTTTAAAGAGTAAAAGTACAGTAAAAACAGCATTCAAAGTGTACTGTTTATCCATTGTTTAATTTAAAACAAAATGTTAATTTTTCTTTTTATGAAATGTGTTAAATTATAGCTCACTTGATTTGATATGTTGATGTGTAATGCTATTTATTCATGCAAATTGCAAATAAATGACTGAATGTATTTTTGCAACATTCTGATTACTTTTTTTTACACGTCCACTAAAATTGTTTTAACTCAAGTTTAACTTTGCGTCTCTGTTCATCTTCTTTCAGTAGCAGTAGCAAGGAAACCTTGTGATTTCCACCAAAGATAGCATATATGGCAAAACAACCATGACGCAAGATCATGTAAATGTATATTATGTGCATATGCATTTCAGTGCATGTCAGTCAGGCTTTTTTCTTTTCTTTAAGTCTTTCTCAGTAAAACAGAACCGGCCAGCATTCACGCGCCGCACACACGCTTTGAAACCACTACATGACCCGTTTCTCAGAAACCAGGACACACAGTGACGGTCTCCAGTGGGTTTCTGATTTCCTCTGTGAGGCCCGATCGCTCAGTTCTCGTCAGCAGCTTATACACTGGCTGTGTCTCAAAACCTACCTACGTGCAGCTAGACTGCTGTTCTGGCCATCGTACACCCATGCAGCATTTTTATGAGCATGCTGCCATGAAATAAACTATTTATACTTTGCTTAGAAAGTTCAGTTTGTTATAAAGAAGCTACAAACACAGCACTTTTCCATTCATTCGCTGTACGTGTAGTCAAACATGTACGTTTTGACAGTGAAGCAGGTTCCAGCACATAAAATCACAATGCTATTTAAATACTTCAATCATTTCTAGAGCAGAGGAAACAAACAAAGACCCTCAAACACACACACACACTGCATACATATAATGAAACTAAAGCAGCGCTGTGCTGCACCTAAATGCTCCTCTAACCGGGGGATCCCAAAAGTCTTACCAGAAACCCTCGTCTGTGTGTGTGTGTGTGTTATAATCACACAGTCCTTCAGTCTGAATCATATCCGGCAGAAGCTGAAAATAACAAGACCATGATCTGACAGTGAAGCACCACAGCAGGGGAACAGGCGATACACACACACACACACACACACACACACACACGTCAAAGCAAACTCTCCTACACTGCCAGCAAAGCCTTGACTTTCAGCATGTTTAGCCTTTTACGTCTATTATATTCTATCGAATGCAGAGAAATTCATAAACGTAGAGCATTCGGTGAGAAGTCTTTTTTTTTGTTTAAAACATAAAATAAACCAGTCGTTTGAAAAAAAAAAAATGTATGACAAAATTTATGATGAAATTTCTTGGTCACTAATCAATTGTAAATACATTTGTGACCATATGATATTCCTTTGTGCTGAAAGGACAACATTCTCAAATCATGGATGTTGGATAACATGAATCATCTGTTTATGCATAAATTTGAGATCATGTCGGCTCGAGTGTTGCAGCAGAAAGGGGGAAATACCAGATATATACTATTCAGTGAAATTCATGTTTCATTTTTATATCCAACATTTCACTCAAACGGTGACACTGATAACATAATTTGTTATAAATAATTGTATTAGAAATAGAAAACTATGCAAAATGTAAGTCTTTTAATTCTTTTTTTTTAATCTTTAAGTCTTTGACTTTCATTTATCTGCAGAACTTCTACATATCAGACATTATTGACATGCAAATATCTTGATTATTGTTGCATGCAGTGGTGCTTTAAAGTTGCTAAAGTGTATTATAAAAGCATTGAGTATAATGTATGCTTTGTTCATTATGCACAGGAAGTGCTCAACCTCTCAGTCACTCAGTCACACATTTCTACACTACAGATCAGAACACTTCAGAAAGAATTACCCATGTTTATGAGCAAAACAATGATTAAAACCTGCTTTGTGAGAGATTTTTTATTTATGCTGAATGTAAAAAAAAAAAAACTTCAAAAATACAGGTTTGAAGGGGAGTAAATGATGACAGAATTAAGTTTTTAAGTGAACTATTCCTTTAATACAAAGTGTTAGTAAAGTGTCACTTTAAAGTGTAAAGTGTTAGTTATATAAAAAGTACTCTAAGTTTGTGGTCAGTACATTTTTTAATGCTTTTTATAAAAAGTTCAAAAGAACGGCATTTATTTGAAATAGAAAGTTTCATCATAAATGTTTTTACTGTCACTTTTGATCAATTTAATGCATCGTTGTTGAATAAAAGTACTGACAGTAGTGTACAGCATATGCATAGCAAACACTGATATTTTCTCTACAACCGCTGGCTTAACAGAGTTTCGAAGACAGAGGCTGTTAACCATTATTCACTTTTCTCAATCCTCTTGCCGGCAGACACAAACTGAAGCTAGGTTAAGTTTCACGTTATAATGAGATTCTCTTCAACAGCTGTAAGTCAGTCCAAACTCACACAGGATGCAGCACTCGTGGTTTACATTTTGTGGGGAAAAAACAGTTTAGTGGAAAACAAGAACAGACTGAGGCGATTTGATTTAGAGCAGTTCCTCTCTGCTGGCTGAGTTTCACAGATTCTCATGTTTGTCCTGTCAGGTGAGAAAACTGAGTCTAACACAGATTAATTTCAACTCTTCTGAGCAATGAGCGATGCTTTTCATCCAGCACTGATCAGTCATCTTTACTGTGATTATTCTCAGTGGTGTTTGTTAAGCCAAGCATCACTATTACTATTGCTCAGATATGACTGGACTTACAATTTTGTGATAAAACAGGCAAAAACCCTGCAGAAATACACTGAAGGAGGATCCTGATCCAAATCTAAAGACCGAAATATATAGACCAAAATCTATTCTAGAGACATTCAAGCAATAGCAGCCACCGAACACCCTAGCAATCTCATAGCAACACACTCAGACCGCTTTAATAACTGCATTACAACAACCTGAAAATCAGAGCACCTTAATGGCTGAATAACCCCTGAAAACCAACCAGAACACCCTAGCAACTACATTGCAATGCATTAACAACCACTCAGACCACCTTAATGACTACATAGCAACATCCTGGCAACCACCAAAATACCCTAGCAACCGCATGTTAACAACCATTTAGAGCAATTACAATGCCCTGAAAACCACTCAGAACACCCTAGCAACCAAATAACAGCGTGCTTACAATCACTTGGAACCCCTTAATTACTGCATAGCAATGCCCTAGCAACAGCTAAGAACACACCAGAAAACACTATTGTTGTCACGGTCAAGGTGTGTGGAGGCAGGCAGGATGACGAGGACGACAGGGATTCAAATAAGGATGTTTAATGTAGAGACAACAAGGCAGATACGGGTAGATGAGACACACACACTCAGGGTAACATTCACAATAACCGACAATACTAGAATACAAGAGACAGGAACTTATAGGGCAGATAACGAGGGGCAGACAGGTGAGCACACTGAGGATAATTAACTAATGAGAACAGTCTAAACCAACAAAAGGGGAAGAAACCACAACAAACAGTCCACAGGGGTGTTACATTACTCCCCCCTCCCGGAAGGTGCGTCCTTGCACCGTAGAAACAGAGGGAGGGGCGGAGGGGGACTAGGAGGAGGACTAAGCAGAGGGTGTGAGATGGTGACAGGGGAAGGCAAAGGGCTGGCAGGCAGAGCAGACAGGTGGAGGTTCCGGCGGAGGACGGACTTCCAGGAGGAGGACGGCTAACAGAGTCCAGGGAGGTGACGATGGAGGGAGGAGCCAGGAAGACGACAGGAGGGAACCGGAGCAGGAGGAGGAGCCAGGTGGGACCCTGGCCACAGCTATAATAGCGGCCCACGGTGGAGCCGACGGAGGGAGGAGCCATGGAGGAGGAATGTCCACCGACTCCAGGGGGCCGACCAACGGCGGCGAGCAGGTGGAGGAGGAGCCCGAGGCGGAGACGGAGAGCCAACGAGCCAGGGGGATGCCGAGGATCCGGGGGGCCAGGGTGGAGCCGAGGGCTCTGGCGACCAAGGCGGAGGCGGAGATCCAGAGATCCGCGGCAGAGCCGAAGCCACTGAGGACCAAGGTGGAGCTGGCGGGA
>NW_015640056.1:93893-97279 GCF_001515625.1 Sinocyclocheilus rhinocerous
CGGGTAGATGAGACACACACACTCAGGGTAACATTCACAATAACCGACAATACTAGAATACAAGAGACAGGAACTTATAGGGCAGATAACGAGGGGCAGACAGGTGAGCACACTGAGGATAATTAACTAATGAGTACAGGCTAAACCAACAAAAGGGGAAGAAACCACAACAAACAGTCCACAGGGGTGTTACAATTGTGATGGTTCTGAATGGACGTGCAACACTCACATTTTCTCAAAGTCTCAGGAAGATATTTGTAAATGAAAAATGTTTCATACAGTAAGATGAAGGCCAATATCACCATCCAGAACACCCTGGTAACCACACAGCAACATTCTAACAACTATTCAGAACACCTTAATGACGGCATAGCAACACCCTGGCAACAACATAGAACACCCTAGCAACTAAATAACATGGTAACAACCATTCAGAACACTTTAGTGACTGGACAGCAACACCCTGGAAACCACACAGAACACCCTTGCAACAGTATAGCAAAATGCTAAAAATTACTTGAAATACTGTAATGAGTACATAGCAATGCCTGGCAACAATCCAGAACACCCTAGCAACTGTATATATATATTTTTTTTCTTTAAATCTAAAAATCACTTGGAACAACTTAGTGACTGCATAGCAACATCATGGAAACCACCTAGAACACCCTATCAGCTACACTGCAATGTGCTAAAAAAAAGAGTCAAAACACCTTAATGGCTGCATAGCAACACCCTAGCAACCACCAAGAACAACCTAGCAAATGCATATTAACAACCATTCAGGTCGGTGCTGATAGTCTCATGGTTAGTGCGCCGACATATAGCACAACTGCGCTCGCAGTGACCCGAGTCGATTCCTATCTCGAGGTCCTCTGCTCTCCGCTCAACTCTTTCCTGTCAGCTCTCTACTGTCCTATCCAAATAAAGGCATAAAAAGCCCATAAATATAACTTTAAAAAACAACCGTTCAGAGCAACTTAATGACTGCACAGCAACACCCTGGCAACCACCAAGAAAACCCTATCATCCGCATATTAACAGCCATTCAGAACACCTTAATGACTGCATAGCAACACCCTGGTAACCACCAAGAACACCCTAGCAACCGCATATTAACAGCCATTCAGAACACCTTAATTGCTGCATAGCAACACCCTGGCAACCACCAAGAACACCCTAGAAACCGCATATTAACAGCCATTCAGAACACCTTAATGACTGCATAGCAACACCCTGGCAACCACCAAGAACACCCTAGCAACCGCATATTAACAACCATTCAGAACACCTTAATGACAGCATAGTGACACCCTAACAACAACTAAAAACATCCTAGCATTGTGAGAGTCTCGGTAGGAGGTTTTTAAATGAAGAATATTTCATATAGTAAGATGAAGGTCAGTGTCACATTTTTTCTAACCTAACTATATACTGCCATAATTATGATATTATTGTTGGCGATATCAGAGAGAATGAGGTTTGTTCTTCGTTCCATCTCTCTCTCTCTCTCTCTCTCTCTCTCTCTCATCGACAGCAGAGTATTGGGAAACTGATGGCTGGGAATGCCAGCAAAGCAGTCATATGAATCAACCAGATTTGATTACATCCCTGTGTGCCTCAATGTGCTCTTTCAATTTCGGCTACACTACCTTCCTCTAAAATAACACACACACATGCAGTGAAAGCATGTGTTCCTCTGCTAATGTGGCAGGTTTGATTGGGACGGCTGCGGTTATAATAGCAGCCATTGATAAGCTTTAATCGGATTCTCTGTGGCATTTGGACAGACAGTAACAGAGAGTCATGCACAGTCTGCTGTAGGCAAATGTCAGCAGTTCAGCTCTCAGCCTCGCTTCACCCTTTACCGCCCGACACCCTCATACTGACGATATCAATGTACATTTACATCTATGCATTTGGCAGACACTTTTATCCAAAACAAATGGAAGCTTAAAAAGCTTATCTCACAAATTGTATTTATTTTTCCTCAGAATTCTGAGTTTACATCCCGCAATTTTGACTTTTTTTTCTCAGAATTTTGAGTTTACACCTTTTTTGTTCTTGGACCATCTCACAGTTCTGTCTGTAATATTAATGGCCAATTTGCACGGGATAAGAAATCTCAGTAAAACTACCAGAAGTGGGTGGGGTAACTTGATTTATGCACTGCCGTCATGTGTGTGCCACATTGCTTCCTGTGTGTACTACATTGCTTATATGTTTATAATATGTTGCTTATAATATCAGTTAAATCTGGTCGAACAATTTATTAATTACATTAATTTCATTCTGATTGGATTCTGTTGGTAATAGGCACTATCACTATAGGCTAAAATCACTGAGAAGCTCTGGTAATAATTACTTTATCCCACCTCTCCATGTAAAACTACTCCCTTGGCCATCAGCTAGTATATATCAATTCTGATCTTGCAATTTTCACTTGTGAGAAAAAAGTCAAAAAAAAAAGTGTGAGATAAAGAGTTGCAACCACCTTTTTTTTAAATTATTATTATTATTATTATTATTATTATTTATTAATCCTGTGGTGGATTGAAGCTTC
This sequence comes from Sinocyclocheilus rhinocerous, assembly GCF_001515625.1. Taxonomy (NCBI): domain Eukaryota; kingdom Metazoa; phylum Chordata; class Actinopteri; order Cypriniformes; family Cyprinidae; genus Sinocyclocheilus; species Sinocyclocheilus rhinocerous. Next base: position 96,457 of record NW_015640056.1, read on the forward strand.
CATAGTAACAAGCTTACATACAACTTCGGTTGCATTTAAGGTATACATTTTTTTAGTCCTTGTATTCCATGGGAATCGAACCCGAACTTGCAGTTGCAGCAAAAATTGCTTTCTTCTTCTTATTATTTTTTTTATTATTATTATTTATTTAGAGAAACAGTTGTGGTTGTGACAACACTTTACAATAAGGTCTCATTTGTTAACATTGATTAATGTATTAACTAACATGAACTAACAGTAATCAAATATGATGTTTACAACATTGAATTATCTTTGTCAATGTTAGTTAATAAAAATCTGATTGTTCATTGTTTGTTCATGTTAGTTCACAGTGCATTAACTAGCCTAATACAACCTTTAATAAATGTTGAAATTAACATTAACTAAAGTCCGATTCTGACGGTAATTGTTTCTCATATGGACGTCTGTAAAAATAAATGTACATATCACCTCAGTGATAAAACTCATGGATTCGGATGGTGATCTATTCACAGAGGAGGAGTGAGTTCTGTGATCATATGAACCCGGGAACGCGCTGCTCACGTGGCCAGTCACATGATTGTCTGCTGTAAATAAAATGAATTTTATTTACAAATGTATTCTTATTATTATGTAAAATGTATTTAAAAATACTTATTATGTAAAATGTATTTTTATTGTTCCAATCATATTTTATAATATATATAATCCTATTTATTATTTGATTATTTAAATCTCCTGTTTAAAAACAGGAAAATAGACATGCTATAGTTGTATATAATTATATGCGATATATATCTGTTTATAATACACATTTTAAAATTGTATTGCATACCTGCTGCTG
>NW_015640056.1:97370-101239 GCF_001515625.1 Sinocyclocheilus rhinocerous
ACTAAGTTCTCATTCACACACAAGTTTACGTTAAAAACACACATGAGTTACAAAAAACTTGTGTGTGTTTCACCATTTAACCATTTATAGCTCTCTTGTCTCCTCTGAGGCTGGGACTCTAAATATTGTTCTGTGCTCGACTATTGTTCTTTTAAATACTTTCCAGCGTTTCGGAAATAAATAAAATATATATGCAAATTACACCAAAGTACAACAGTTAGCCTACCGTACGGTGTTCGGGAGTGCTCAAAAAGGGTTTAAACACTGAAGTTTGAATTGATTTCTTCTCGTAAACTGGGGGTTCGGACGGCAATTAAATTACCACATGACCTTGGTGTTTGTCAAAAATACATTAGGTAATTCGGCCGGGGATTTTTATGGGGGTGGTGAGAGATAAACACCGACATTCTGGATTCGGACGGCAATTAAATCACCGACTATCCACTGTAAATGGTGAAAATCACTTACGTCCCCTGAGAAACAATTACCGTCTGAATCGGGCTTTAGACTAATAGATGCTGTAGAATTATTTTTCATTGTTATGCATTGTAACTAATGTAGTTAACTAATAAACCAGTGTTACTGAGATTGTGATGTTTTTCTGTTAAATGAGAGAAGGGTTTAACATTTTTAATTAAACACTTTTAATACTGAACTTCATGTATGACTTCAGTACCTTTTTCCTAAATTTAGTTATTATTATTATTGTTAATTATTTATATTATATAAAATACATTTATAAAATCCCTTTTCTTAGTTTATTATATTATTATATTTTTAAATGTATTATATATTTTATATTTATTAATATGTTATTATATTTTAAAACTGCCAAAAAGGAACACTAAATTGAATGGGGTGAGAGAGGGAGATGTGGGGTGTCACTGTTAGCCAGAAGGGTCTGTCCCTTAAGAACCCTGCGGGAATTTGAAGAATGCTGGATAAGGAGCGAGAGTCCTGAGAGAGTGAGAGAGAGAGACAGAGGGCAACGGGGCCAGAGAGCTAAGTGGGAGAGGCACTGAAAACACCGAGAAAAAACAGATGGAACTAAAGGAAAAGAGATGGAGTGCAGGGAAAAGAGAAAAGAGAGGGTGTGGAGAGAAAAGAAACTCGAGGAGAAGGATCGTGTGTGTGTGTGTGTGTGTGTGTGTGTGTGTGTTGTGTGTGTATGTGTGTGTGTGTGTGTTACAGCACTTTGCATCTGACAGTTTACTTTGGCTTCAGGCTGAGACTGGCCTTCAGTCGCTAATTAAAAATCCCATGTCAGGAGTTTAAAAATGTACAAAAGCCTCGTGGGAGGTGCAGAATTCCAAGAATCTTGGAAGGGATTTAAGATCTTGGAATTTTAGGATTTGGAACTGATTTCAGTTCAGTTATTTCTGCTTTATTGGTTTTTCCTCAGTTGCATTGAAACCTGACACGTTTTTTTTCTTCTTCTCTTTGCAAGCCCTGCAAAAAACCATGCATGGGAGAAGTGGTAAAGGTTAAGCATAGAGTTGGGGAATCTTTTCATTCATAATGACTGCAGCGGTGACTCACATGAATAGCACTTACCATGAGGAGCCACGTGACGTGATTTTGCCACTGTCGTGTGCAATTTACACAATTTACACAAATGCAAATCTTTGTGGTTCTATCAATAGACTTATACCTCATTCAGAGTCTTGAATTCATTTTTCGAAGAGAAAATTCACACTAAAACGAAACTTCTGCCATCATTTACTCACTCTAATGTCATTTCAAAGCCGTATGACTTACTTTCTCCTTTCACACACAAAAGGAGGCATATCGTCACACCGCTCTTTTCCATACAATGACACTTAGTGATCACAGTGGAAGCGTGAATAAGATTCTCAGTGAACAAAAAAAAACTGCAGTCATCACATTAAAGCTATCATTTTTGGTGAACTGTCTCTTTAAAAGCTTCATAATCATTTCATTTGGCTCAGTTTATTTGGCAGTAACAGTGCGTGCAAATATATAGGAGTGTTTTAATTTCACACCCCTTCACACCCTGTTTTGTATTATGTCTGATTTTTATTTTCTCATAACTAGCTAAGTTGCAAATCCTGTTTGTTTTTCTAAATTGTTATTATTATTGATATGCATATATATACATGATACATGTATTTGTTTATTTATATAAAAATATAAATATTAATGTAATGAAATGCTAATTAAAGATATGATAAAAACACTTGTTTTAGCACTTAGTAAATTACTTATACACACACACACATGTACTTTTTATGTAAGTAATAGTACTATAGAAAAACAAATTATGTATACAGACTATATTCAACATTTTAGATGTTTACATTTTTAAAAAACAACTTAATTGTATTCAGCATTACGATGACAAAATAAATGCTGTTCACTTGAACTTTCTATTTATTGTACTTTTTATGTAAGTAATAGTACTATAGAAAAACAAATTATGTATACAGACTATAGTCAACATTTTAGATGTTTACATTTTTAAAAAACAACTTAATTGTATTCAGCATTACGATGACAAAATAAATGCTGTTCACTTGAACTTTCTATTTATCAAAGAATCCTGAAGAAATTATTATGGTTTCCACAAAAATATGAAGCAGCACAACTGTTTTCAACATTGATAATAATCATAAATGTTTCTCGAGCAGTAAATCAGTATATTAGAATGATTTCTGAAGGATCATGTGACACTGAAGACTGGAGTAATGATGCTGAAAATTCAGCTTTGATCACAGCAATAAATTACATTTTAATAGTATTATTTTATATTGTAATAATATTTAACAATGTTACTGTTTTACTGTATTTATGATCAAATAAATGCAGCCTACCTATCTACCAATCTCTCCCTCTCTATCTCTTTCTCTATATATATTACACAGTGTGTAATTACTTTTAGTGATTCAGTACAACAATGAACATTGTTGCTAGGTTAATCATTATTATAAAAGTGCTAACACGGTATGAAGGTCAGAGGTCCCGCTGTGGCTGCTTTTATTCTAATGATCCTCAAACAAGCTGTTATCACATTACGAGCCTTTAACTCAAATGCTGAAGCTAATGAGTGCAGTTGCACAACATAGTGTACACTAAAACACGCACATGCACTCATTTTCAGTGACGCACAGGTCACTGCACTGGGTTTCTGATACTAGAAGTGGTGGCCAACAATCTCTTGCTCTCTTTTTTTAATAATCAATAAAGCACAATGCATATAGAAAAAAAACAGCAGGAGGATGAGGTGTGAAGACAGACATATATGAAGTGTTTCCACGCTCTCTTTCCAGTGTTTTTGGGTATGTGGGTAAGTGTGGGCAGCTCAAAGCTTATCACTGCGGTGCTCAGAGTTCAGTTACTGCTGCTGCTGCTGCTGCTGGTGGAAACCATTTCACTTGTGAAGTTCACCTACATCAGAGACCACCAGTACATCAATACATCAGTCTGTACTGCATTACAACATGGAAACAACATAGAACGGATGAGCTGAGGGGCTTTTCAAGAAAAATACTCAAACAGTCCATATATATATATATATATGTGTGTGTGTGTGTGTGTGTATATATATATATATATATAAATATATATATATATATATATATATATATACACATACACACACACATATATATTTGCCTGCCTTTATTTGATCCAAAATACAGCAAAAGCAGTAATATTGTGAAATATTTTTACAATGTAAAATAACTGCTTTCTATTTGAATATATATTTTAAAAAGTCATTTATTCCTGTGATTTCAAAGCTGAATTTTCAGCATCATTACTCCAGTCTTCAGTGTCACATGATCCTTCAGAAATAATTTTAAAGGGATAGTTCACCCAAAAATGATAATTCTGTCATTTACTCACCACCC
>NW_015640056.1:101742-106679 GCF_001515625.1 Sinocyclocheilus rhinocerous
AGGTCTTACGGGTTTGAAACGACATGAGGGTGAGTAATTAATGACAGAATTATCATTTTTGGGTGAACTAACCCTTTAATATGCTGATTTGTTGCTCAAAAAAAAAACAAAAAAACATTTGATCAGAAGAGAATTCTTTAAAAAACTTTTGACTGGTAGTGTGTATATATATATATATATATATATATATACAGTACATACAGCACTGGAGCATTTCGATTACCACAGAAAACAATTTTGAATTACAAAAATCAAAACAAAAAAAGAAATTACATTAATGCAATTAAAATGGAAGTCTATGAGGCAAGGTACTACACCTGAATTAATGTTAAAATACATAACAACATTAAACTTAAGATATTAATAATACTTGCTATTAACTTGTAATTAACTTCTATTGAATCCAGGACATTCATTGCAATAAGATTAATTGAATAAGAGGACTCATAGTGGTGTGGATTATTGTGATGTTTTTATCAGCTGTTTGGACTCTCATTCTGACGGCACCCATTCACTGCAGAGCATCCATTGGTGAGCAAGTGATGTAATGCTACATTTCTCAAAATCTGTTCCCATAAAGAAACAAACTCATCTATATCTTGGATGACATGAGGGTGAGTAAATATTCAGCAAATTTTCATTTTTGATGAGCTATTCCTTTAAATGTCAGATGGGGTTTCTCAGGAAGTAAGAAGTAATGTGTTTTTCTTTCTTAAATTCCCAAAAATCATCTCTAGACAGATTTACAGAACGCTTCAAGACAGATATAAATATGGGAACCTCTAGGTTAGAATGAGGAACTCCACAAAAAGACTAAATTCAGGGAAACAACCGGTTTTTTTTCTCAAATAAAGTGTGGTAAATGGATTTACAGCCAAATGAGTCTATAAATCATTAGAATTAGAAAACACAGTGAAAGAAGACACCGATATAAGTCACTTTTTGCCCTAATGAAACCGGTCAAATAAAAGCAAGTACGATGGAAAAAACTGCCACCATAAATGCATTCATATGGCTTTATGAGGCACAGACTTTCCCGAGTGGAAACTGTAGTGAGATTTCAGTTTGCAGAGCGATATGGATGGCGAAGAGACACGGGGTACTTCCCAGCAAGCTCTGAGGTGGACGTGCTGTACCGCCACTGACAACATTTGACATCATTCGACAGCGGGCCCACCTTTTTCAGCAACAACAATCCTGAAAAGGTGGGTGGAAGAGGTGGAAAGAAATGCTAAAAATAAACCCATGCTGTGTCTCTACTCGTCTTCGCTCTTTCTCATCCTCTCTCTCGCTAACGCTCATCAGCTCCTTTCAGTGGTTATACTGAAGTCGTCCCTGCTGTATTTCAATTCTGAAATCTGTCACACACAGGAAAAACACCTAATAGCTGCTGTATTGAAAGACAGAGCTTGAAATCGTCGGTCAAGCCAAACAACAGATCAGTGAAAGGTCACGCTTACAAGTTATCACATGACGTGTGCTCCACAACCATTTAACAGCAGGCATATGAAACCTCTTCATGTTTCAAAAATGTTTACAAATGTATGTCAGGGACTTTCAGTCCAGTACTGAATGTTTGTCCAACTTGAAATACTTTTCTGATGTCTTTGCACATGAGCATGCAGATGAAATGGAGACGTGCAGAGGAATGCAGAATGACCAGAGTGGAAAACAGGCTCAAGAGAGTGACACAATGGAATCCTCGATGGCTTTACACGTCAGTTTCAGTAGTTATGTCGCGCAAGATGAAGACCCTCAAGTGCATGAGTAACGCATGAGAGTTCCTGTCATGCTCTGAGTCACTTCCAGGAATCGCATGAAAACAGTCAGCCCTCCAACACAGACACAAAGTGGGGAAAAGAAAAAGAAAAACAGGTAAAAGAAAAAAAAAATGCCACCTGTAGACCAAAAGGAAAAGAATCAGACAGAGGCAGGAGGTAGAGGTCCATTAATACCAAACCCAAATCATTCACTTCCTTTTTATCCCCTCTTCCAGCCAGTGACCCTGATGTTGAAATAATTCAAAATAGATTTAAAATATTTATAATTATAATGTATTTTTTATTAACTCAAAACCTATGGAAGCACATTTCTGCCACAAAATTTAAATAAATGCATATATACATTTCTCTTAAAATTTGGACGTAGTTTCTCACAATTCTAAGAAAAAAGAAGTAAACTTAGATTTATAAAATAATTTCTGTTATGAAAACGACTTTTTTTTTAAAAACGGCAAGATACTCTTTTTTTTTTGCCATGGACTTAAAAGGTAAAAATAAAAAATACAAATATAATTGCAACTTTTTGCAATCTCTTTTTAGACTTTTTTCTTGCAATTGTATGCTAAATGTGTGATTTGTGAGAAATAAACTCAGTATTGCAAGAAACAAATGTCAGAATTGTGAGATAAAAAGGTGCAATTACTAATTTTTTTATTCTGTGGCGGAAATGGACATCCATACAAATAGACCTGCGATTATGCGTGAAAAACTGACCCATGCCTGGTCTGAAAGATTAGCGTTAAAGTTGCAAGTCTATCCGTACAATAAAAGCATGATTTGTTATGATTTCACAGCATGTTCATCATGAATCAGAATGCTACAGTAATAATTTCCCTGGAAATTATTTATTAATAACTGGCCTTTCCTATGTGTGTTTTTCCAGGAAAGGTTTGGCCTGCCATCAGCCGGTTTTTCCCTACTGTACTTGACATTTGTTTAGTGACTGATAAGGAAGCGCAAAACATAATAATGTCCTCTAATTGAAAGAAAAAGCGTGAGATGGTGCTGACATTGAGATGGTTACTGGGCAAGCAAGTTTGCACTTTTGACAAATTTATCCTATGAGAAATGTAATTACGTCTCAGAGGAAATTGCCTAATGGAAGTTTCATTTAAGTATCAACTTTGTTTAAGAAAATTTCCGTAGGAAATAATGAAAATATTGGTAACACTTTAGTTTAGGGACCAGTTTTCACTATTAACTAGTTGCTTATTAGCATGCATATTACTAGCATATTGGCTGTTTATTAGTACTTATGCATGGCCATATTCTGCATGGCCATATTTTAGATCCCTTAATCTGACCCCATACCTAAATTTAACAACTACCTCACTAACTATTAATAAGCAGCAAATTAGGTGTTTGAGGCATGAGTCATAGTCAATACTTGGTAATTAAAAAAAGTTTATGAGAATAGGTCCCCAAACTAATGTGTGACCAAAATATCTAGTGAGACGCCTCTTAACATAGATTAATTACAGTGCTTTGAAATTATTTTGGCTGATTTGACTCAGATAATTTGGTTTTTGGAAGAATCTGATTAGAAACTATTCATATTCATACAGTATATTCATATTGAGATGTCTGATTTTGATTGCAGACTTGGGCATCTTGGCCACTAGATGAGAAATACATACAATATAACATACAATGATATTTAATGCACGTGCACACAAAATAAAAAATAAACCAACGCTGCTGCATCACAAAAGGTCACCAGGTCACTGGATAAAATGACAATCATAACGCACAAAATTATTCAGCATTTACTTCCTGTGTAACTCAACATATGCTGAAAGGTGGAAACAAATGCCTAATGCTCAACAGGAAATTGATCGAAGGCAAACCGCCACATGCTTGACAAGTATTTCATGTAAACTGAGTGTCTCATTTTGTGGTTTGAAAGCATAACAGAGGCAAGACGCATTTCCATGCACTTATTTATAGATGTTTCCTATTTATTCAGTTCACTGAGATCACCAGAGGAGGGCATCAAACACATGACCACATCTGAGAGGAACCTTCGCTACGACTCTACAAACAAACCACTCATGTGGATAATCCCAAAATTGTTGAGGACAAAAATAGTTTTCTCATATCCTGCTCAGTATGGAGCTACACTATCATGCCATGCACAGAAAATATTTCTCCACGTCTCCAGCATTATGTCCAGGCAGCTTGTGTGAGTGATTACAGCTGATGGATTCCAAGTTCTCTGAAAGGTTAGAATGTTTTTGTGCCACCTACTGATGCCTTTCCATTCCATTTGTCAATTTTTTTTTATCTGAAATCACAGGAAAATAGTACCACTCTACTTCATCACACTTCAAAGATTTGTTTATTACTTATAAAATCGTGCAGATGGGCTCTTTTGGGCTATTGACATTGATAGTGTGGACATGTGTCACCAAGCAGCCACTTAACAACACTGTAACATCTACCCAGAACACCAAGCAACCACTTAACAACACCTTAACATCCACCCAGAACACCTAGAGACCACTTAACAACACCCTAACATCCACCCAGAACACCAAGCAACCACTTAACAAAACTGTAACATCCACCCAGAACACCTAGCGACCATTTAACAACACCCTAACATTCACCCAGAACACATAGCATCCACCTAACAACATCCTAGCATCCACCCAGAACACCAAGCAGCCACTTAACAACACTGTAACATCTACCCAGAACACCAAGCGACCACTTAACAACACCCTAACATCCACCTAGAACACCAAGCGACCACTTAACAACGTCCTAGCATCCACCCAGAACACTTAGCAACACCCTAACATCCACCCAGAACACCTAGCGACCACTTAACAGCATCCTAACATCCACCCAGAACACCTAGCATCCACCTAACAACATCCTAGCATCCACCCAGAACACCAAGCAGCCACATAACAACACTGTACCATCTACCCAGAACACCAAGCGACCACTTAACAACACCTTAACATCCACCCAGAACACCAAGCGACCACTTAACAACATCCTAGCATCCACCCAGAACACCTAGCAACACCCTAACATCCACCCAGAACACCTAGCGACCACTTAACAACATCCTAACATCCACCCAGAACACCTAGCAACACCCTAACATCCACCCAGAACACCTAGCGACCACTTAACAACAACCTA
>NW_015640056.1:107912-146767 GCF_001515625.1 Sinocyclocheilus rhinocerous
TAACATCCACCCAGAACACCAAGCGACCACTTAACAACATCCTAGCATCCACCCAGAACACCTAGCAACACCCTAACATCCACCCAGAACACCTAGCGACCACTTAACAACATCCTAACATCCACCCAGAACACCTAGCGACCACTTAACAACATCCTAACATCCACCCAGAACACCTAGCATCCACCTAACAACATCCTAGCATCCACCCAGAACACCAAGCGACTACTTAACAACACCATAACATCCACCCAGAACACCAAGCGACCACCTAACAACACCTTAACATCCACGCAGAACAGCTAGAGACCACTTAACAACACCCTAACATCCACCCAGAACACCAAGCGACCACCTAACAACACCTTAACATCCACGCAGAACAGCTAGAGACCACTTAACAACACCCTAACATCCACCCAGAACACCAAGCAACCGCTTAACAACACTGTAACATCTACCCAGAAAACCAAGCGACCACTTAACAACACCCTAACATCCACCCAGAACACCTAGAAACCACTTAACAACACCCTAACATCCACCCAGAACATCTAGCGACCACTTAACAACATCCTAACATCCACCCGGAACACCTAGAGACCACTTAACAACACCCTAACATCCACCCAGAACACCTAGAAACCACTTAACAACACCCTAACATCCACCCAGAACATCTAGCGACCACTTAACAACATCCTAACATCCACCCGGAACACCTAGCATCCACTTAACAACACCTTAACATCCACCCAGAAAACCTAGAGACCACTTAACAACACCCTAACATCCACCCACCTAGCGACCACTTAACAACATCCTAACATCCACCCAGAACACCTAGCATCCACATAACAATATCCTAACATCCACCCAGAACACCAAGCGACCACTTAACAACATCTTAACAACCACCCAGAACACCTAGCAAGCATCTAGAACAGTCAAGCAACAAGTTAATAACACACTAACATCCATCCAGAACAGCCTAGCAACCACTTAGCAATTCCATAGCAACTACTTAGTTATGCCTTAGCAACACTGAACACCCTAGCCACCATTCGGCAATACATTAATACTCACCCAGAATACCTTAGCAACACATTTGTTTAGCATTGTTTGCACACAAAGGTCGTCCCGCCCCAAACCTATGCCACTGGCCTCCAAGCTTTCTGATTGACTAACATGTGTCAGATTCTATATTGCTGTTTACAGAGTGATTTCTCAAGACACATATTTCATGCAATATCCGTCAGGAAAAATTAATCGTTTGCAGCCACTTTATAGTTTTTAAAAGTAAAGGGCCATGAACATCTAAACTGATTTTATCTTTGCTACCTAAATAATGAGAGCGATATCAGTTTGCAGCATGTGACCGTCCAGATGGACTGGCAGTTCAGTACAGTTGCCAACATCTGGATGATCCGAGGGCTGCCCTCAACACTACAGTGATATTCCCAGTGGATGAGAGGATGGATACAGGACAAGCCAGCAGCCGAGCAGAGAGTAACTCTTCCTGCTCAGGACAGGAAAAGCTACCACTACTCAGTCTTATCACTAATAGCACAGGCGCTCCTGAGAGACAAGGGTACAGCACAGAGCGGATAATGAGAGGAAGACGCTTTTCAATCCGTGTGTAAATGAATGCCCCTCGAAAACTGAGAATCTCAGGCCACTTGAAAGAAGCTTGATTGCACTGAAAACACAGACCGTACAAAGAGCAAATCTGACTTCAGCTTCATATTAGTTCAGAAGCTACCGGGTGGGGTGTCTTGCAATCATTTAAAATTTCCAGGGTTTGGTCTTCAGGGATTAGGACATGCTATCCATTGACTACTTCAGCAGAAACTGGCAGCACGCATAACTGGAGCTTCTCTCTTTAAAGTTCAAAACTAAAGACTTCAACAGATTACATGTTTACTTCCCAATTTCGATGTTAAAATGGGCATATCACGTAGACAAAAGCGAGCAGCCATGAGATTTTGGGGAAACAGGCGTCTACATCAGTCTGAGAGATGAATGCATCACAAGGCTGGCCACAAGGCCACTTCCTCATGGATGTGAGAAGAGGGCATTTCCTCTCAAATCTCCACCATTAGCTCTGCCATGTCCACAAAACACTCAAATCCTTGAGAAAATTCTCAATGAATGCATCTTTCAGTTTCAATGAAGAAACTTCTCGTTATTCTGTCCATGACGAGGCAAAACTACATTCTTTAGAATACATCTACTGCTGCATTAAAGAACCCAAAAACCAACACACCCATCTGAAGAACCTACAATGACCATTATAGTCAACTCAAGAACCCTTGAAAATGGACCTTGATAAGAAGAAGCCAAGGAACCATTGAAGAACCTTTATTTTAAGAGCGTAGCAGATATCTAATCTTATTCCACCCACCAAGAACATACACGCACCATCCCTCACCATCACTTTATCCTCCCTTTCCGCTGCTCAAACCCAAAATATTACAAATCACGTCCAAGCCATTTAAAACCTCCCGAGAGTTCCATTGTCTATAATCTCGAGACATCTTTCATTTTCCCTTTTCTAAGTCATGGAACTGTTATTTGTCCCAGACTGACACAGATGCACATATGCAGTCTGACTCATTTCAACTCAGGGTGGGTCTGTTTCCAATTTTCGCACCCCTCCACCCACAAAAAGAGAAGTTACCTCCAAAAACAACAAAACAAGTGAAGAAAACGGCTTGCATGCTGCTAAAAGTTCCCCTCCTTTTAAGACGCACACCGAGGCAGCTAACAAAAGCCACTCTCCCTGAGACTCCTAAACTCTTATCAGCGCTTTCCTTCCCCTCTGCGCTAGAGCGTGGGAGCGCGGAGGAGAAAACCTGCACCCGCAGACAACAGGAGGAAGCCAGTAATCTGAGTCGAGGCGCTCCGAATGATCCCAGGGAGCGGGGGAAGAAGACAGCCTGAGAAAGCCTGAGAGGAAAGGCTCGGACGGGACCGAGATGTCACAAAACTCAGTCGAAAATAGACGAAACTTAAGGGGGAAAGGTTCTAGAGACCTGAAGCGAGCTCTTGATGATGCTTCCTGTCAAACCAAACGATAGCTGAAGAGAGGGATCTTAAAACAAAACACTTACCAGCAAGTCGAGCGTACATGCAGCGTGTCGGGCTCTACAGCGTCTCTATGCCCATAGTCAAATGTCTCACGGTGTCCAGCCAGCGCAGTCAGTGTCCACAACAAAAGACATGAAGGAGCGAACACGGGAGGGCAGGAATGTCAAGGCTCTTAGTGAAACAGCCTCTTTCTGTATCCTCTGTTCATTCAGAGTCTACTTATACTAAGTTGGCAATGCCTCTTTGCGGGAACAACTTGTTTCAGGATTCCCCAAATGTCTGAAGCTGCAAGCAGAGGAAGAAAAGGAGAGGAAAGAGAGAGAAGAGAGAGTGTGTGTGTGTGTTTGGTGCTGAAGGGAGGGCTGGGGGTTTCGGGGAGGTGGGAGGGACACGCTCTAAAGAGGCCGGGGCCATCTATGCCAGACAATAGCAGGAAAATGAACATCAACGCTAAAAAGCAACAGTCCGATTATTAGAGAGTGCTAATAACAACAACAAGGAATGAAATAACAACAGAACAAATTTTGTTTTTGCACTTCTTTTGGAAGATTTAGACATTTCATCTTTTTTTTTAAGTGTTAAAGGAAAATTCACATTAAAATAAAAAATCTGTCATATTTTTTCACCCTTATGTCCTTCCAAACCCGTGACTGCTATGTATTTTGTGGAACATAAAAGGAGAAAGCTTGTATATTTTATGGTGATCATGTTAGTTAAACCCCCCCAAAATACAAAAATAAAATATAAAATAAAATAAAAGAATAATAATAATAATAATAAAAAAAAATAATAATAATAAAAGCATTTAACTCGAAATAAGACTAAAGTGCATGTACAAATTATTTACAACTGTTAAACAAATCAAATCAAATGAGCTAATTTGTTGTTTATATTTCAGCTCTGCTCACTCTGTTCATTCTCTTAACCAACATCATGAAGTGCATCATGAGAAACTTTTAAAAAGAATATTGTAGCTCAAATTAGTTTGCATGAATGCTTCAAAAAATAAATAAATAAATATGTGCAATACCATTTAAAAATGGGGGGGTCACAGTATTTTTTTAAACTAGTTTTAAAGTCTCTTATGCTCACTAAGGCTGCATTTATTTGATCAAACATACAATAAAAACAGCAATATTGTAAAATATTAATGCAATGTAAAATAACTACTTTCTATTTTAATATATTGTAAAGTGTAATTTATTCCAGTAATGTTTGCTTCAGTGTCACATGATCCTTCAGAACATTTCTTATTATCAAAGTAAAAAAATTATTTTTATCAGGATTCTTTGATGAATAGAAAGATCAGAAGAACAACATTTATTTGAGATAGAAATCAAGTTAAAAGTCTTTACGGTCACTTTTGAGCAATTTAATCTTTGCTGAATTAATGAATTTTCTTACTTTCTTTCAAAACCTCCCCTAAAACTATATAGGCAATTTATATTTCTCTACAAAACGAATTTCAAGCATTTAAGCAGAAATCTACAGATTTTTAAGGTATGTTCAGTCAAGCATGTCCAAATATTATATTATAATATATTATAAAACTAAGCTTTATAATTTGCTTGCCAAAGATATAGAAAATGAATGAGTTTTAGGCCGTATAATTTATATTTTAAAGGGGTCATATGATGCGATTTCATTTTTTCCTTTCTCTTTAGAGTGTTACAAGCTCTTGGTGCATAAAGAAGATCTGTAAAGTTGCAAAGACTAAAGTCTCAAATCCAAAGAGATATTCTTTATAAAAGTTAAGAGTTAGCCACACCTACCTAAAACGGCTCGTTCGAACACGCCCCCACATATCTACCTCACTATGTGGGAAGATTTGCATAACGCCGCCCAAATGTTCAAGCAAAGAAAGAAGGCGTAACTTTTATCCTCGCTGTAGTATTGTTGTTGCTACACTCTCGTCACTCTAGCCCCCGGCCTCTGCTCACTCGCCACCGTGTGTGACGCTGTGTTTCGTTGTGAAAGCGAAACTACTTTGTATGGTCTTCCAAAAGAGGACGATATCCGCTTCGCCATGCCTAGAGCTGATCTGTGCTGGTCGCTGAGGAAATACATGAATAATAATAATAATAATAAAAAATAATAATAATAATAAAAGAATAAAAGAATCTCTCAAAGTCTTCCAAAGTTTTTTTTAGGAACATTATTAACAGTTGGAGCTCTTAATTCTCATTCATAATTGGGTTTAGATTACAAAAAAAAGAAGAATTTTTTTTGTATAATCTATATTTCAGCACCATTTCAATTCATAAGATGCGCAATATAATGTATCATCATGTTGACTATTTTTATTATACTTTATTATACTTCTGTCAGGACCACTATCGTCAAAGATGATTGACAATTAGCATACAGTTTGTATTGGCGGTATGGTTCTGTTCTGGGCAAGAACTCCCTGCGCGCATCCATGCAGCCCCACCCCCCCAGAACAGAACCAACATAAATGTGTTGCAGATATCGTTAAAGTTCAATAATTTTATGTACACATTTTAGAATTAGTCTGATTCAAAGGAGAATCAGAAGGCTGAATCCTGACTGACAGAGGAGGAGCTGGGGATGGAGGAGGGTAATTAGCTATTGAGCAATGGGAAAACTGCTGATAATACTGAGGGAGCTTATATATGAATGCTTAGATAGGTGTTGTATTCCCATAGGTTGATGGGGATCAGCTGAGAGTCAGCTGATGCGAGCTTGACTAACGTGACCTGCCAGAACTAACGCTACGCTTGATTTATGGTGTTTCTGGTCATTGCCACTATAAACTGTCATTGTACGGAAAAGAGCTGAGTGGAGGTTCTTCAAAAATTATTTTTAATTCCATTGAAAAAACTAAATCATTTACAGGTTTGGAACAACATTAAGGGGAAATAAATGATGTATGTTGCTCCGTGGCTGTCTCTAAGTTGTGCTTTAAAGAAGTACACTTATTTTGATCTGTTGACTAATATACTAAAGCACATTTAAAGTATAATTTGTAAAGTACGTGTAAAGTATGATTTTAACTGTAGTGTGTTATTCAATATTATATTTAAAATAAATAGCCTATATTTAAGGTGTACTAAACTGCAACGTCATCATTACAAATATGTAATTACAAATACGTTTAAATACATTGCATACAAATTTAAAAAAATTGACCTTACATTTTAGTTTACCATAAATGCTTGTCAGTACATTCAGCTATACACTTTAACCATATTTCAAATACAATAGAAGTAATAATGAAATTACATATAAAGATGTACTTACGTCCTACATACAGTGTCAAAAGTACTCTTGCATTTAATTTAAATGTAAACTATATTTCATTTAATTGCAAATAACATGCAGTTAAGTGTCTGTTAGGTGTCAGTTTGCAGTGAAGTATTTTAAGTATATCATTTCCATACTCTTTTTAAAGATATGCAGCTATATTACATACAACTGAACACATTCACACACAAACACACACACACACACACACACACACACACACACACATCTTCAGACAAAATGTAAAGAGAAGACATTGGGACTCAAATGATGCTTTCACAGAGCTGGAAAAGAAAAAAAAAATGCATGATTAGAAAATGTATCACTGAAATGCAAAGTTAATTTTGCAAGGTTTGTAAAGTTCTACCATATTTATTGAGGTTTTGCTAATGAATGCCATATGATCCTTTAAAGGTGACATATCATGAAAATCTGATGTTTCCAGGTTTTAAGTGCTATAATCAGGTCCCTGGTGCATCTACCAACCAAGGAAACGTGAAAAAGATTAACTCAGTAACTTTGTTTTGGTAAGCCTTTTTCTGCAAGTGTCTGAGAAAACAAGCGCGTCTGATTTCGCTCCCTTGGTGACGTTGCAAAGGGATCTCATTATAATATTACCGCCCCTTAATCTGCAAGTTTACGCCCATGACACCATCATTTTGATTTGCAAGCGACAGCGGTGCGCTAGCTCTAATGCCATGATGAAAGTTTGAGCGAAGCATGCTAACTGTTCTGTGTTTGGCTGCAGAGACGAGCACAGAACACTGTTTAGAGTCCCAGCCTCAGAGGAGACAAACGCATGATTTCAGCGCGATAAACATGATAATCAGAACAAAAACTGATGTTTTTTAACAGGCACAAACTGTAATGGCGCAGCTCTATTCTGGAAAAGGGGGTGGTGGAGCAGCAGCTCATTTGCATTTAAAGAAACAGGCACGAAAAACAGCGTGTTTCTGCTTCCACTCAAAATAGGCATTTTCAAAATGATATTATAAATGATCTGTGGGGTATTTTGATCTGAAATTCCACAGACATATTCTGGGGACACCAGAGACTTATATTACATATTGTAAAAAGGGGCATAATATGTTTTACTCATTTAGCCTAGTTAACTTAGATGTTCACACAGACTTGCCATAATCTGCAATACTAACTTCTGCTTTACAATCTAGGCTTGTAAGCAGATACAAAGAAGAATTTTTTTTTTAAATACCAAGAATTCATATTTATATTTAGATAATTCTGTAACTTTTAATAATTCAAATACCCCTGCTTTCAATCAAAATGTTGTTATATCTGACACAAACATTAGTCACAGACAGTCACAGAGACAACTGTGAACCTTTGATGAAATATGCATCTTACTGTAATATGAATCTACATGTATTGTCACATTTATCTTGTAGCACTGATTGGCAGGTTTTATGACACAGTTATTCTATAATTATTGTTATATAGACATAATTCTTCTATGTGTTGTTATAAGTGCATTTATTACATTGTAATAACATGATTAATAGTCATGTCAACACACACAAGCCCATGAGGAGTTTTAAAAGAGGGTTTATCTGAAGCCACAGCTGTTAAATATTGCATAAATACAAGGGGGGCCTCAGAAAGCATATGAGTTTCATTTCAGTCATTGAAAACAACAACATGCATCATTATGAATGGCATGGCGAGCAGAAAGAATGTGGTTATCATTAAAATGACTAAACACACAGATGAGTGTTCTCCAGAGGCCAGGATACACACATACACTCACATGAAGCCACAGAAAGAAGACGGACGGACACACACACACACACACACACACACAGAGAGGAAAATTCTTTAGATGCTTCCTTTAAGTGTATTAGAGAGACTTGCTGTTCTCATACACTGATATCATACACACTGCATTGATTACAGTGTTACGCAGTTAGATCAATGAAAACATCCTTATCACAGTCTGAAATCACTTCTACAAAACCTTTCCCCATTACAATACTTTTACATAACACATTTTTATGTGCTATTTAATTATATTTGCAATTAGGTTATCCTCTAAATGCATCTGATGTTCTGAAGCTAAACACATTGCAGGCAAAACTTTCCCCTGCTTTTACATTTGAGAGGTTTTTGCTGTTTTATTGGTAGTGAAAGTTGAGAAATTAATGGAAAAATAGGGAAAAGATAAGGCTTAGGATCAGACATGTCATTGTGTGGATTCGAACCTGTATCTCCTGCATTAGCACCATACTTACAGGTAGCTCAATGTGTCTGAAGCACGTGTACTAACCCGCTAGGCCACATTCAAACAACTTCTGATATTTCAAACTGGAAAAAAACGATGACTGTTTTACATTTGTGCTAATTGTTTCTAACTGTCCCAAACAACTCAAATCTGGGTCGTGTTCCCTAAGCTCACTGCTGACAAACGTATTTAAAACATAAATCAAGCCAAAACAAAACCATAATGACCCATTTAATGGAATAGTTCACCCAAAAAGCAATTCTGTCATTTACACACCCTCATGTTGGACCTTTATACTGGTATATTTTTGTGTAACATACTAATAACAATTGTTAAAGCACCACAAAGATTATTTTCATAAAATGTTAAATACTTTATCATAGTAAGCACAGGCTCTCAAAAATCAAATATGTTGCCTACACTGAAAAAATGGTGTTGGATTTACTTTGAATCAATTTTCACTTGGTAAATGTAAATTTAATTGCTGTAAATGTCACAAATAATTACAAAGAAACTGCAATTAAAGGAATAGTTCACCCAAAAATTAAAAATAGCCGAAAATGTTCTCACTCTCAGGCCAAGATATAAATGAATTTGTTTCTTAATCAGATCAGATTTGGAGAAATGTAGCATTGCATCACTTGCTCACCAATGGATGCTCTGTAGTGAATGGGTGCCGTCAGAATGAGAGTCCAAACAGCTGATAAAAACATCACAATAATCCACAAGTAATCCACACCACTCCAGTCCATCAGTTAATGTCTTGTGAAGTGAAAAGCTGCATGTTTGTAAGAAACAAATCCATCAGTATGACGTTTTAACTTCCAACCATTGCTTCTTGCCAAAATATGAGTCCATAATCTATAATAACGCTTCCTCCAGTGAAAAAGACCATTCTCTGTTGTCATTAAAATCCACCAACATATGTTTTGCCGTATAAATGGTCTGCATAAAGATTTCTCTCCTGATTCAGACGAGATGACTTTTTCACTGGACTTCCTCCAGTGAAAAAGTCATCTCGTCTGAATCAGGAGAGAAATCTTTATGCAGACCATTTATACGGCAAAACATATGTTGGTGGATTTTAATGACAACAGAGAATGGTCTTTTTCACTGGAGGAAGCGTTATTATGGATTATGGACTATTTTTGCCAGAAGTGGATTATTGTGATGTTTTTTTTCCAGCTTTTTGGACTCTCATTCTGACGGCACCCATTCACTGTAATGAGTAAAGTTCACTATAAACGGTCATTGTATGTAGAAAAGATCTGTGCGATTTAGAAAAATAAATAAGGTTACACTTTATTTCGATAGTCCACTTTAGACATTCTATTAACTATAAGTAACTTTGTAACTACATGTCAACTACATGTCAACTAATTCTCGTTAATTTGCAACTACATGTCTACTAACTCTCAGAGTAGACTTAGGGTAGGTTTAGGGTTAGTAGAATAAGTTGACAAAGAAAGTGTTAGAAGATAGTCTTAAGTGTTAAGCAGACAGTCTACTAATACTCGACTAACTGCTAGTTGACATGTAGTTGCAAAGTTACTTACTGCTAATAGAATGTCTAAAGTGGACTATCAAAATAAAGTGTAACCCCCTTTTTTTTTTTTGTAGTTATAGCTCTGGAAATGTGCTGAAATTGTTTGCTACATTAATAAATAATATATTTTTTAAATGAAATAAAGTGTTACCATAAATAAATAAAATTGTTCCAAGGAAAAAAAATATCATCATAAGGGTCTGTAATGACTTAAGAATGCATATATCATAACTAATTTATCATTTTTGGTGAATTATCCCTTTACCTATTTTAGGCAAATGGTCAAGAGGTTAAAATAGTGCAAGCAGCGTGCAAACAATACCGGGGCTTTTTCTTGGTCTATGTACATCCTATGACCAATAATTTTGTACCCATTTTGTTTTGTTTGTATATAATCAGATGCTTCCTTTTCCGACAATTCATCCAAGCACGTTCAACAATGAGAGGACAGAGATGGACAGACAGTCAGGAATAGAAGAAAAACAATGCAATGCATACACAACATCGGAGAGCGAGACTACATCCCTTATAAACATTTAGCATGGTAACCACAGGGTCTGGAAAACTACAGGAAGATTACCGCTCAAGCTTTTCAGGTTACAGGTTATTTTGTAGGGGATGCATCCTCCCTAAAGGATTTAGTGCTGGACAATGTGTGCTCACTAAGATGAACTTTTGATATATGGAGTTAACCACTTATTAATCACAGTTAATCTCATATGTAACCCTTTCCATTAATGTATGGTTTGTTAGGATAGGACAATATTTGGACGAGATACAACTATTTGAAAATCTGGAATCTGAGGGTGCAAAAAAAAAATCAAAATAATGAGAAAATCGTCTTTAAAGTTGTCCAAATGACCATATTAATCATGAATAAATTACACACTAAATCCCCATATATATCTAGAATCAAAATAATGTAATTACATTACCCTTTAAAAGATTGTGATCAGTAAGATCATTTGCATTAAATTGATCAAAAGGGACAGTAAAGACATTTATAATGCTAAAAAACGATTTCTATTTCAAATAAATGCTGTTCTTTTGAACTTTCCGTTCATCAAAGAATCCTGAGAAAATGTCTCACAGCTTCCACAAAAACTATATGAAGCAGCGCAACTGTTTTCAACATTGATGATAATTATAAATGTTTCTTGAGCAGTAATTCAGAAAGATTTCTGAAGGATCATGTGACACTGAAGACTGGAGTAATGATGAAATTCAGCTTTGCATCACCGGAATAAATGACATTTTACAATATATTCACATAGAAAACAGAATATTGTGAATTGTAATACTATTTCATAATATTAGTTTGTAATGTACTTTTGATTTAATAAATGCAGGCATTAAAAAAATAATAAAAATGACCAAACCCACATTTCTCATATATCTTAAATAATAATAGCAAACAGAAATCTTTATAAAAATCTAAAAATAAATGCATCTAAAAATATTTTTCCAAGCCAGTATCACCTGTATGAATACCAATAGCTTTATTAAATCGATTTCAATTAAATGCATTAAAATGTATTGAATATAATTTTAGTCATTCGGCTTGATCAATCTTATGGGTCTCTATCAACGTTTAATATAAATAAATTGAAATAAACCCTTTAATTTAAATAAATATAAATAAAAAAACCACATACTGTGAACCACATTATATTAAATGTCACATTTAGCTTTACCTTTATTCATGTAAAAATTAATAAATAATAAATCTGCATTTCTTCCTGCTCTCACTGTTTGACTGAGAGCTGTGTTAATTTTTTTCACTTCAAAACTTATTTTACGCATTTATTTGAATGCAGTTTCAGAACGTCAGGATTTATCCTGTGCATAAGCCAATCACAGTTTCACACTAGTTTATAAGTGTGCTTCAGAGGCCAGGGCTACACGCAAATATCCACGAGCACATTAGCCAAAGCAAATTAGAATAGCCTCAGGAAGTGAAAACCCGGATGCTTATTCACCAGCCACTCGTAATGCAGAGCTAAATGAGCTGGTATAGCGCTGTATTCTTCACAACCAAACACTCAGAACTGCAAGACAGGGAACTGCACTGTGCACAGGTTTTATGGGAATATTTGCACCACTTTTCCATGTTTTGCACCAAATGAACAATACTATCAGTGGAGGCAATTCATTCTTTTTCGAATTCCCTCCATTGTGCTGCACAGTTTGGTTAACTTGTGGAGATTTCTGAGTCCCACAAAGAGCTCCACTAGTCTAAATCACATTCTTTTGACCCTTCCAGTGCTAAAACAACTGTTGACGATCAAAATAATCAGAATAACTCCACACAAAACTAGGGTGTCTTCATTTAATTTCATAAAAAGAATTGGTCACACGTTCTTATATCATCTTCTAAATGCATTGCAGATTGGGAGTATAAGGAGAACCCATCTCCCCACCCAATTTTGCCAGGACAATGGAGCATTCATTCTTGAATTCCCTCCATTGTGCTGCACAGTTTGGTTAACTTGTGGAGATTTCTGAGTCCCACAAAGAGCTCCACTAGTCGAAATCACATTCTTTTGACCCTTCCAGTGCTAAAACAACTGTTGACGATCAAAATAATCCGAATAACTCCACACAAAACTAGGGTGTCTTCATTTAATTTCATAAAAAGAATTGGTCACACGTTCTTATATCATCTTCTAAATGCATTGCAGATTGGGAGTATAAGGAGAACCCATCTCCCCACCCAATTTTGCCAGGACAATGGAGCAAATATAAATAAAGTGAAGAAAAGCAGCAGAAATCTTTGACAGTGTGAGCTCGCAGGCCGGTGGGCGTCTGAAGGGAACATGCAGCTCATTGAGGGCACCAAGTTAAACAAGTCTGTTTTTTTGTAGGTCACCATTACATCATGGACTTCACGGAAAAGCTCAGGAACGCTTTTCATTGTGACCTATTTTAGATAGTGTCAGCGACACACCTTTGGTTGCATTCTGATGTGTTTTCTCACAGCGAGCACCAGAGAAACGGCCTGAATCTGTGATATGCACTTACAGGGACAACACTGTTTTTGTTTTTCTTTCCCTCTATTGATACAAGAGTGCGGAAGCCCAGATGTCACTTATCAGCGGCAAAATGTGTAATGTGACTGAACTACTGCTTCCAATTATCAGCGTCCTTCCCGTGCTTTCCGACAGCTCAGTACTCATGCGTGTTTGTTGTTTTTATTTTGTGCAATGCTGTTTCTAAAAGGTGCTTCTCAAAGTACTGTCCTTGAAATGGAGAATCAAAATGCTCTTGATATTTACACATATGAGAGGTTATTCTGCAATAAAAACATATAAGCAAGCAAAAGCAATTGCCACACTGAAACAGACTGTTGTGAACTTTGTGGTTGCGTTGTTTCAGTTTCTTCTGACTTGGGCCCAATCATATATGGCTATATCACAACGCTTGTCATATTGAGTATCAACATGGATATGGTGCCATGAAGTTAGCCAATCACAGCAGTGGGTGTTTACTTCCTTTTTTGGTGCAAAATGCTTTGCAAACTTTATAAACTAACCTTGAGAAACATAACATAAAAATCTGAAACTGCATTTTAAGACCCCTTTAAATGACTTTTTCAGCTCATATTGCATATATACAATTGTGTACTAGTTCTATTTAATATGGAGTATGCATTTTTTTTTCTTTTTTGAATGCATAGCATACCCAGATGACCTAAAGTACAACATTTGCCTAAATTAGCAGGATATAACAGGGAATATACTGTATCCCACAATGCAATGCACCTGACTTTGCCTTCCATTTCCAATGTGATGAATGATACAATTGGACTACTCTTGGATTAAAAATGCAAAATAACATTTTTAATTGTTGGAGAGAAATGTGGACACCAATCGTTGAATTACAATGTAGTGAGAAGCAAAAAAATGTGAAAATTGAAAATCAGAAAAAAGACAGATGTACTTGGCTTTAACGGCTTTAATGAGGGAAAGAACTACAATCCCATAAGGCATTGCAAATGACATAATCAAATTAAAGGATAAAAATAGAAAATATAAGGTAAAATGTGAGTGGCCGGAGCTTAAAAATAAGTTCAAATAATGCTGGCTGATATCTTCAACAAAGGCTTGTACCATCAATTAACAACTATTTGTTATCATTAAAAATCATTTCCCTATGGAGAAAATGAATGGGATTTTTACTTCTTGACTATTGCACTAAATTGTATATGGTTTCACATATTTAATTCAAAGCACACTGTGCAGTAAGCAGTATGACAGTATTCCCTTCTGAACACATTCAATCAGAAGAACTGCAGAAGAGCAGCCAATCAGAGATGCTATAGAGTTTAACCCTCACCAATGGAAATGAGCTCATTTGACTATGGTAAATAAACATGCTCAGTCATTTGCAGTTAGGGGACTAATTAGAGGCTAACTAGCAGAGGAAGTGGTGAGAGTGTTTCTAATTCACACGCTCAGCTTCAGACACGAGGCTGAGTCACAGGTTTCAGCTGGAAACCTCACATACCTTCATTTCCTCATTACTCTCCAGGTACTTATTGCTTCAGGATGTTTATCAGAGCTGTACGTTCTCTAAATATTTCCTTGGTTAATATGGATGACTGAACGGAAATGGTGCCCTCTGATGATATTTTCAAGAGCCATTTTGTGACTATTATTTTAGCTCTGGAGGACACTGAAGACCTCATTTTGGAGATGTTGGAGAGACAGTATTGAGTCTCACTCTTTCAGCTCAATGAGTTCAGCCATTGCAGTTCCTTCTGAGGCTGAAAACTACCACACATTTGATGAAAGGAATAGTTCAGGCAAAAATAAAACTTTTCCAGCAGATTTTCACATTTACTCACCCTCTGTTTGTCTTTCATTGAATAAAGAAAGTCATTTTGGATTATCTTTGAATGTTCATTTTTAAGTGAACTATTTCTTTAAAAAAAAAACAGCATATCACACTTCTAGTAGGCTATACGGATTTGTTTCAAGACCTAAAAAAGTCTTTGTTCTGTTTTGGGAACTTTTAACCATAAAAAGCCATACAAATGATTTTTTTAGTCTCTTTCTCTCTCTCTCTCTCTCAGGGTCACTCTGTCTGTCTCTGATGAATGGATCCCTATAGGCCGCTCTCAGAGGTCGAGTACTGACTTTGACCTCAGTAGGAGCAGAGCAGCACACAGGTCATGTTGACTTATTCTCCTCCGAGTACAACTAAACTACACCACATGCTGTCCCCTCTCTTACACACACACACACACACACACACACACACACACACACACACACACACACAAACACAAACTTACCGAAACACAAACTAACCCAAACAGACACATGCTCTCATCATATGCCTGAGTAATATGTCTTGTTTAATTGAGGTTATTGTATGTTGTATAAGCCTACACTAAAAAATGCTGGGTTGTTTTAACCCAACTTTGGGTCAAATATGGACTAACCCAACTGAAAAAATATTGAAATGATTTATACATCATGGTAGTATTTGTTGTAGCTTTAATTTATAGTTAATTAAATAAATTATTGTATTAAAATATTTGAATTACATATTATATTTAATAGCAACATAGTCCAAAGTTATAGTATAATGTTAATGAGCAAAAATCACCTTTAAGAATAATGGGGAAAAATTCAAAAAGTAAAAATCTAGATGCAATTTGGGGAAAAACGGAAAATGTACTTAATTAAAAATAATAAAATAATGATAAGTACACAATTTATCATTATTTGATTCTGGGGTGAAAAACATTTTGTGAGATACACCCATCAATACTCCAGTTGATATTTCTTCAGATTATCTGAACCCACAAAACAAACAGCATATGGACTGTGATGCAGTGACTGTGGAAAATGTTGCCATGTCTTTATATCAGAAAGTAGGCTGGTTTCTATAAGATCACGGCTCAGTGGGACCAGTAATACGTGTCCACACACACACACACACACGCACGCACGCATACACACACACACACACACACACACACTCTCTCTCTCTCTCTTCCTGTCAGAGTGCTGCAGCTGTTTCTCTTACTCATGTTCTTAAATTCCTCTCAAATCCTGCTTTGACAAAAGTCTCTCTCTCTTTCTCTTCCGTGCCTCTTTTCGCTCACTCTCACTCTCTCCATTTATTTGCTTTTCTTTCTACTCCTCTACTCCTCTGTGAGGGTGTGTGGTGTTAATAAGATGGGATGTGTGTGTTTGAGAGCGATTCCCTCATAATTACTGACAAAGAATCCAAAGATTTTTTTCACACTGACTGTCCGCCAACTACTGTATCTCTCTTTTATACTTCCAGGCTATCGTTCATGTCAGTGAAAATCTTTATACGTGTTTGATGTTTTAGTGTTTTAAATATTGAATTGTGACATTTCCGTCAAGTTTATTGAATTCATTAATTATTATTATTAATATAAACACACTATTTGTGTAGCTTGTATTTAAAGAAATAGTTCACCCCAAAAAAGCATTATGGATTATGGATTCATATTTTGGCCAGAAACAACAGTTTGAAGTTTTTAACATCTTAATAATGGATTTGTTTCACTTCTCAATACATTAAGTGATGGACTGGAGTGGTGTGGATTACTTGTGGATTATGGTGATGTTTTTATCAGCTGTTTGGACTCTCATTCTGACGGCACCCATTCAATGCAGACAATCCATTGATGAGCAAGTGATGCAATGCTACATTTCTCCAAATCTGATGAAGAAACAAACTCATCTACATCTGGATGACCTGAGGGTGAATAAATGTTCAGCAAATGTTCATTTTTCTCACCTGTTCCTTTGATGAAACACAACCCAGAAACTGGACTGAAACTCAAAGAGGCCCAAAGAGCTGCAAACTAATGGAAAGTTGCTTACATCGAAACTGTTGATGAAATTGTTTATAAGTTACAATGCAGTCCAAAAGTCTGAGAGCATAATGAACATCTGGGATTCAAAATCGAATTTAAACTTGGAAATAAACAAAGGGATTTTTAAAAGAATTTAAAACAAAGAAGCATTATGATGTAACATGAAGAATTCATATTTCAGATGCTGCACTATATTTCTAGGTCACAAGCAGTCAGTTTGTGAGACTGATCATGAGACTCTTTGTACAGATGTTTAAATGTCTTTTCTTCCACTGAAGATGCTTTCAAATCATGATCATCATATTTTACACACAATTTTGCGGAGTCCGTTAAAACAAAAGACATACCAAATACAAATACCATTTTTTTGACTTAGGCATGTTATGCTGATAATGCCATTTGTAATAAATTACATTAAATAAAATGCAACATAGAAGCATTTTCACAAGTGTTCCCATGCTGTTGGAGCCCCGTGTATTTATTTACTGAGCTAAAGTCGGCCACTGGCGGCACCCAGTAAAGCTCGACTATAGCTTGAACCTGGAGGGTCTGTTTGTGCTCCAGCTGCAGAATCAGAGTCAGGACACAATAACAAGCGCTCCACTTTCCCCTCTCATGTCAGAACTGTTGGACACACAACAGCTGTGTCCAGTAACACATTCCCACCTTCAAACACACACGTGATTTCTTCCTCCCTCTCACAACATTTGTCCCTTTCCTCTCTGGGGCCCTTGTTCTTTCTACTTTTTTTATCCCTCTCTATTTTTAGTCTCATCTGTCCCAAACACACGAGAGACAAGCACATATGCACTTTGACAACTGCCCTCATTAATGAAGACAGAAGACCCTAGTCTAAAATTAACCCGAAGCCTCACACCTGTCCTAAACCAAAAGGACTAGTAAAAGGACTAGCACATTGTGTAATCATCTCATTAGCGGCCCATACAGACATTGTTGTATACAGTGAAACGTATAATACTAAGGCACTAACACCATCTAAACGCACACATGTTTACGTTTGTACAACTTTAGAATCTTTATTATCGTCTGACAATTGGGTAGAAAAGACATTTCCAAAACCGCCACAGGTATCAAGTTCACAATCCGACATAGTCTGGACCAATTCTCACTATTAACTAGTTTCCTATTAGCATGCATACTAGCATATTGGCTGTTTATTGGTACTTATAAAGCACATATTAATGCCTTATTCTGCATTACCATTTTTCAGATTCATAAAGCAAGAGTTCACAATTTACATGCTGTTGCATTTTGTAATTTTTTTTCAACATCTGTCAAGCTTACATTTTTTGTGTGAATACACACACACACACACACACACACACACACACACACATATATATATATATATATATATACAGTATATGGGGTGCTGTGTGTACATTAATGAGGAAAAAAAATTAACTTAAATGATTTTAGCAAATGGCTGCAATATAACAAAGAGTGAAAAATTTAAGGGGGTCTGAATACTTTCCGTACCCACTGTATATATACTGTATATGAATACCGACTGTGCGATCATAATGGAAACACGGTTGAATCAGGTGCATAGCTCAAAGAAAGTAAACATTTGAAAATGTGAGCAATGATGAAAAAAAGGAAAATAATTACATTTGAAAGCCCGCAATAATTCTTGAGGCAAATTCTACGAGTTAAGCTACACATAGAGTCTGTGAGTATATTGTTCCTGCTACAAATGGAGATTTTAATGTGAAAATTTAAAAAAAAAATCATTTTAATAGCATAATTAGATACATTTTTGGAATGAAATGTAAACTAAAAACTATTTTAATTTAGTTAAATCAGGTAATTGAGCAGTTTGGCTCAAAGTTCAGGCAGAAATGATTGTGACCTTGAATATGTTAAAAATTAACTCCAGTCATTCATTTCTATGAGATTCTTCAGCAGGATCTGCAGAGCTGCAGGTGCTACACACACCAGAACAGCATATGCTTTGACAGGCTGTAAACACAGAACTATTTCATTTGTCCATTTGGTGTTTATGAATAAAAGCGTCTATCCTGATTTATCTTTATTACCTCACTGTGAAGTTTGTCTTTGACATGTAAACATATATAGTCATTTATTCATGTATTTATGTTACAGAAAGTTACATATTTTTTAAAAGCTCTTTGTGGACTGAGGATTAAGTTCCAAACATAAATTATTTTTTTTAAGTAACTTTTTTGGTGCTGTATGATTTGACATTATTCGTAGCAAAATCACTGACACACCTGACACAATGTCAATTACCACTGAATATAATATAATATAATATATAACTTCCTAACTAGACATATATCTCCCTAGAAGTCCCACTTGAAATATGCATTTACAGATCCAATAAAACATATTAATAATAATATGTCAATAATATGTCACTTTAGCAAAAGTACAAGCTCCACATTTCCTCTAAACCCTCCATTAAATCTTGCTCTGTAGTTTTACAGAGTGCATTAGTGAAATCAATATTTTTGCAATTTTTTTTACAAACTAAGCGACAAGCAAAACTTTTTTCTGTGGTACTGTAAACAGACAATATGCATTTTTATTGAAGCTTCAGGACTTGTGTCATTTTTATTTTAAAAACAAATTTAGAGCAAGTATATGCATTTTTCATTATTTTAAAACTTTAATAGCAGTTGAAAAAAAAACCAACAACTTTGAAACAACTCTGTAGTTTCTGAGAGCTGTCTGTGTATATGTAAAGTATGAATTGCACAAAGACTCTTTTTGGCTGTTTGTCAAAGTGATGGTATACACTTTCATGTTGCCTGCAAACAGCAGAGAGCAATGCAGCACACCTGTATGTACAAACCGCTTACACACACACACACACACACACACACACACACACACACACACACACAGATAGCATCTTTAAAAGTACGCTATAACATTAACAAAGTTGTGTAACAGAGATCCAATGTGTCTGTTGTGTTACAAATGATAAAAGTAGTTCCCTAACTTGAAAGTGTGAAAGTGTGAGTGAACCACCTGCTACAATAAGATACATTCCTGCACAACATCCACGTATACATGAAACAGCTACACACACACACACACACACACTTGCACACTCCTGCTGCCTCCCTATAGCGTGCAGTGTGGTGAAGGTAATCTGTCTATCTTGTGGTGGGGTGAACGAGTGCAGATGAGAGGAGAGACAGAGGCAGGGTGGGGTGTAGGTAGATGCTGTCACACACCTGCACTCAGCCGGAAACCACAGCTGTCTCTGAGACCACCTCACAACAAATATTACAGCACCCCTCCCTCTCTCTCTCCTTTCTCTTTCACTGTCTGTGGGAAAGTTCTTCGCAAACTCCTACACAGGTTTTACATTTTTTTCTTTCTTTCTTTTTTCTGTGAAATGCATATGGTAACCTGTGATATGTATTCAAGAGCACGGCATCCACACAGGAAATGTATTTTCAATTGATTCGTATCTGTCTTTGATGAGTGCTGTGGGGTTTGTTGAGTTAAGGACTGAAAAATGTCTCTGGCTATAAATGATTTCCAATACAGACACACAACATGAGTAAAATCATATTTTGACATAAGAGAGAGAGATAAGGGAAAAGACTAAAACAAGAAAAGTTTGTAAGACATTATGACTATATGCAAGCAAGGATCACAGGATCACCAAACAGAAAAAATAAAACAGAATTACAATATGCTTAGAAACATTTTTAAATAAATAAATAAATAAATGTTTATTTTATATTATATAAAAAATGATATATTGTTAAATAAATGTATTTAATTCTAATTTATTATCATTATGATATGTATTACGTTATAAATGATCTCAAACATTTGACTAATTCTGTAACTAAGTAAAAATTATGCATAAAGTTTTCTGGCATCATAAATGCTGAATATTTGTGCTTTTTCATTTGTCACAATACAGGACAATTTTAAATGAACTAGCAAAGGTGCAGGGTGATAAAGGACCAGACACAGGTCCTATATACTACATTCCCTTATATGAAATATGTACATTTGAACCCTAAAATTGTTATGGGGAAATTCATGGACTTCCCCTGCCCACAGACACACTCCACCACCCACTCTGTTTGGTTTAGTTTACTTTACTTTACCAAATTTATTGTCAAATGCACATCACTGCTGTGCCTTCTCGTCATGGATATTTAATACCACCCAAATAGTCAAGTCCTTACTGATATAAACCTTAAGAAATGTGCAAAAGCTTACCCTCTCGATCCTGACCAATCTATATAAAGTGGCTTAACTGGACCTTCTGAAGTCTACAACCATCTCCCTAGTTTTCAGATGTTCAACATAAATTAAAATTTATAAACCATGTCACTGGGCTGACCACCTAGTTCCTGTACTTTGTCTTATTGTCACCACTAATTAGGACTTATGATGGTGGTGTCATCAGCAAATATGAATTGTTCACATAGTTGGCCATACAGTCATAGGTAAAAAGTGAGAACAAAAATGGGCCCAGCACACAACCTTGGAGACATCCAGTGTTATGATTAACGGCTTAAAGGTGATATTCCCAATACTCTGCATATATTGTTTATAATTAAGAAACAGAAAAAGAAATTAACTTATACTACATCCAATAAAGAATAGATTTTACAATAAGTTGTTAAAAAAGTTGTAGTTGATCAGAATATCAGCTTGGAAAATCAAATACAAGGCCTAGAAGTAACTGTTCTTTTGTTAATCATGTGCATATAAATATATAGGTTGATAAAATCTAAACTTTGACAACGTAAAGCTTTTTTTCTATGCCAGTAAAATGGCTTGAACCTTGACTGTATTTTTACTGTGTGCGTACATGTGTCTGTGTGAACTGGTAA
Organism: Sinocyclocheilus rhinocerous; assembly: GCF_001515625.1. Classification (NCBI taxonomy): domain Eukaryota; kingdom Metazoa; phylum Chordata; class Actinopteri; order Cypriniformes; family Cyprinidae; genus Sinocyclocheilus; species Sinocyclocheilus rhinocerous. The sequence continues at coordinate 129,767 of NW_015640056.1, forward strand.
AGGGGACACATTCATCAAAACAGGAAACCATTTATGTTGCCAAAACACACCATTTTTAACTCTCGTAGGCAGGCAAAAATAAATACAGCACTATGAAAAGAGAAAGAGAGAGAATAAGAGAACAGCAGGGGAAAAGAAAAAAAAATGAAGTGGAACAGCAAAACATTGTGTAGTCCTCCGCCTATTTCAACAGATTTAGACCATGAGCCAAACATGCAATAAAACAAAAGTACACACATCCAGCACACCCTTAAAGGGATAGTTAACCCCCCCAAAAATGACAAATCTGTCATCATTTACTCAACCTTGTGTAATTTCAAACCTGTATGACTGTATTTCTTCTGTAGAACAGGAAGACATTTTGAAAAAGAAGAAGAAAAAAGTTAACAGAACTAAGACATTTTTCATTCACTTTTTCTCAAGATATTTTGAAACAACGATAGACTTTGGTGTCTGTGTGATTTAGAAGTGATTTATTAATTAATAATAATTTAGATTTATATACTTGCCCATGAAAAACTTTTATTTTTCATTTTTCATTTTATGGTGTTGTGGGTGGTGTTCTAAGTGAGCTTTAAGGCCTGTTCACACCAAGAATGATAACTACATTAACATCCACACCAATGGACAATAACATTGTTTATTATAAGCACACGCTGCAGATTTGTCGTCTGCCGCTTTAAAGGGGTCATATGATGCTGCTAAAAAACATTATTTTGTGTATTTGGTGTAATGCAATGTGTTTATGCGGTTTAAGGTTAAAAAAACACATTATTTTCCACATACTGTATATTATTGTTGCTCCTCTATGCCCCGCCTTTCTGAAATGCGTCGATTTTTACAAAGCTCATCGTTCTGAAAAGTGTGCTCTGATTGGCCAGCTATCCAGTGCGTTGTGATTGGCCAAATACCTCAAGCGTGTGACGGAAATGTTACGCCCCTTACCAGGTTCAGGAAACTTTTCTCCGTAAAATGCGCTGCACACACTCAAATATTTGGGTTGTACTGTTCTGGAACAGTGTTGTAAATAAAACTTAACCACTGATTTCTAGCTGTGTCCTCTTTTGGAAGACCAAACAAAGTAGTTTGGCTTTTGCAACGAAACACACAGCGTCTCTACGACATGGGGGCGGCGCAACAATACTACAGCGAGAATAAAAGTTACACCTTCTTTCTTTGCGTGAACATTTGGGCGGCGTCATGCAAATCTTCCCACATCGTGACGTAGACATGTGGAGGCGTGTTTGAATGAGGCATTTTGGGAAGGCGTGGCTGAGCATTCACTTTTATAAAGAATATCTCTTTGGGTTTGAGACTTTAATCTTTGCGACTTTACGGATCTTCTGTATGCACGAACAGGTTTTAACTCTCCAAAGACAAAGGAAAACATGAAATCACGTCATATGACCCCTTTAAATGCTTGAGCGTTATAAAGTCGGGTGGATTCTGATTGGCTGTCAGTTGATTTATCTTTCATCAGTTGGAAAAACAAATCATTCTGAAAGTGATTCCAACGATATCTATTCCTATGTGCCATTATATAGTTGTGGTGTGAACTCTGTTATTCCTTTATATTTAGAACAATTTTAAAATATCATATCTTTATCATTATAGTTATTATCCTTGGCATGAATGGGCCTTTAGTCCATTAGTCCAAATCTGGAGTTCTGTGATGTAAATACCATTATTTACAAATATGGTAATCATTAATACTATGGTTTACATCGAAGTACCATAATATTATTGTCTTATAACATCACCTAACTACCAACTACCATTGTCTAACTACCATCATACTGAGAGAACATTTTTTTGTAGCAGATCATTTGAATGCCACGAAATTCAACTTCAAGTGGAGTTCTGTTCCCCCAGCTGAAGAAAAGCCTCTGGACATGCATTTAAAGGTCAAAATCAATATGAGATTATTTGATAACACACACACACACACACACACACACACAGCACTCATGACATGAACGTCTCTATATGCAGTGCCAATAGGGGAAGTGATTTCCTCCTGCTAGCAATCATCAGGCGCAAACCCCATCTTTGACCAGGCACAGACGAGCCATTGTTTGTGCCTCCTCCATTTGGTGTTTCTTATTAGTCACAGCTCCAATCTGTGCATAGCTGCTGTCCCACCCTGAGAGAGAGAAATATATATAGAGAAAGTTAATTAAGAAGGGACAAAGAGAACCAGGCTTGATCAGGTCCAGAGATGGGCAGGTCCATGCAGACTCAAAGAATAATGGACACTGCAACATGTTATGTTACCTGGTATATGCATATGGTTTGTAAGTGTAGCCCTATCTATACACACCTAAAAAATAGCCAAAGTCTTCAAGATTACTTGAAAATTACAGATGTGTTTCATATGCATTGGAGCTCTGGACTTTGTATATGTTAAAATATGTTTATAGTTTTATTTTAAATAAGCAAGAAAAAATTATTTTCTATGTCTATGATTTAATGCTGTAAATAGACTAAACAGCATTTGCGTATATAGCCACTTAACCGCACGGATGCAATTAAGTTGTTTTGTGTAAAAAGCTAAATCTGGCTGTAGAGCAGACAGCTTCCCTTTAACTCATCCCATCACTATCAAAGTAGGAGGATGTGGCTTGGGATTTGGAAAGTCTTAGCCAGTTATAGCTGAACTAAATATTAGCCTCGCAAGGAATGCGGGAACAATTAAATGGACAGTCGTTGTTTTGTCTACTGGTGCTGTGTTTGTCGTTCTTCTAAGCAAAGTCAAAATGTTTCATGAACATTGACTGACTGTTTTTTTTATGCCACAGCTGAACAGCTACACATTGATTCTTTTATGTTACCAACAATCACAAAACAACCTGGGGAAATTTGGTAGCCGATATAAGGAATAAAGAATCAGATCATTCATGACCCAAACAATCATTTATCATGAGTAATTTCTCTGATCTAAACCACTGTCGTAAACATGCCAAATCACCATAGCCATTAAATTGGGTTAGGGGTCATAGCTGTTTACATCATTTTTGGACATTAATAATAATAATAATTTAACATAATTGTTTAAATTTCAGTTTTGACTTGTAAACATGTGAATAGTCTTGGTCTTTGTATTTTATCACAACTGGCACTCATATCCAGACTATCTACACATCTGCCTTTGACGTTCAGCTCAGGATAGTCAAGGTTTTGGGACTGTGCATGTTCCTGTGCAAATGAAAAAATGTATTAGTTACATGGCATTTACAGTTCGAGTGATTGGCTTCAAAAGTTTTGTGGTCCCATGAGCAAAGAAGATCTCAAATTATTTACCTCTGGGGTTTTGTGGCAGGTAATGCTAACGGATAGCTTTCTCCAAGTATTACACACTCTCAGAAGAAATTATACAAAACCTGCCACTGGGGCAGTACCCTTTCAAAACCTAACATGTGTCATTTAGGTTCTAATATGTACATTTTAGGGACAAATATGTACCTTTAAGGTACCAATATGCCCCCTTTGGGAGTAAATACAAAGTATTTGCAAAGTGACAGTTTTTGTATACATTTTTTTCTTCTGAGATTGCACGTCTTCATGGCACATACCAAATTAAGGTTAAAGTCACAGGTTATGTCCAACGTTCCATATTTAAACTTTCCCTTTGAGAATACTAGTGAATTTCCCCTAATGAGTCATCCTAAATTAAATCCAGAGTCATTCATCAACTACATTAGGAACAAGAGTCTTGATGTCTCAGAGTTTAGGGAGTTGAAGTTACTTAATCACAACTTGAGAAACATGTTGACCAAAGTATGAGAAGCATTCAGCTGAGCGTAGCATGTAACAGCGCCAGACCTTTAAACTGAGCAAGGTTAAATCCAGAAGTCAAACTGAAGAGCTTTTCCAACTCCACAATTCCTGCCCACCCACAAACTTCCTTTAGCCCCAGTTCGTGAGTCCTCTATCAACGAAAGGAATGACAAAGCAGGAGAAAAAAAAGAACTGAATTACAATAGAAGGGAGTCTGGTAAACAAATACAACATCACAGAGGGCAAATTAATCTGGTCGGGGAACGAAAGAAGAAGCAAAAAGAATACATCCTTTGCCAACGTGACAATTATGTTTATGTGAATCGAAACAAAACAACAAGCCTGTGCCAATCCCAGCAGTGGCCCTTCTATTGTTTCAAAGATCAAGCCGAGATGAAGTTACAGCGTCAACACACATCCATAGCAGCTCCGTCCGGATGGAAAAGAAGCCCTCCATATGCAAAAGCAATGCTAATCCACACGAAGCCCTGGGGACGCACACTCCAAGCTTCATGAAGCCTTCCAAAAAAAGAGCTCACTATTTTTATCTGAATGACGCTCCCCGGTGGGAAAGCACCAACACTGAGTCGTTATGGTTTTCCCTTAGATATGTCGTCCCACCAGAAAATCCAAATAAACACATGGAAAACCACAAGGATATATCTGGCTCGTTGTGCGGAAAGCATTTTTTCTGTTTCTTTTCTCTCCTCTTGCCTTTCTCCAAATGTCTGTGTGATTGTACTCTTGCATGCATACTAAAAAAGCAAGACTTGGGAAACGGTAAGGGAAAAGGATGGAACACTCAACAACCCAATGAAGGAAAGAGATCTGTAGAAAATGTTAGTGCCAACAATATGCCAATGTATGATAAGCACTTTAGGCCCTAATGTTGTTTCAGTTGAACCTTGTAGTCAGTCATAAACAATTTTTGGCTTTTGGCTGGATACCACAATAATGACATACTGCAAGAATAGGAAGATTAGGATTTTGTAAGATTAGATATGGCTTTGGTTCAAAAGTACTTAAGAGCTCAGCCAGCCTCAGCCAACACACTAAACTGGAAATCACTGTCTTGATCTGGCAATCTCTAATCTGATTGGCTGGCTTTATGCAACTTCCTGGAGTAAGGGCACGCAGGGTTTTTTCTTTCCACAAGGAAACAAATCATGCTCATAAGGTAATAGGGTGATACAAAGATCACAAGTTTGTTAGGTTAGTGTCATATCATGGACCATAGCTTTTGTCATGTAGCCAAAGGTCTTTTTAATACACATACAGCGACCTTACGGCCACCTGAACCCAACCAAACAACGTAGTGCTCAAGTCTTGACCTACCATTACTGTTTCTAGTCACCTCACACGTAGCAGGTGAGTAAAACTGATACAGTGGGATAAAACAGAGTAATAATTGATAGTGTATTTAAGGGGAAGTAGTGCAGTAAACTCGGTAACTTCACAAGTGAAGCCAGGGTTGTTTCATGTAGTTGCGGTAGCCCTATATCCTAGCCCACATGTGTCAAACTTTGGTCCTGGAGGGCCACTGTCCTGCAGAGTGTAACTTCAACCAGCTCCAAAACACCTGCCTGAAAGTTTCTAGTAATCCTGAAGACCTTAGGTGTGTTCAACTTGAACAGATCGTTGTTTGACATTAAAGTACAGTGAGAGCTATAGAGAGCAGAGGCTCCTTATGCTTTCGAATCGCTCTCGCGGTAATTTGATGTCATACACCGATCGGTCTGCACAGCGCTGCTTCTAGTCGAACACTTCTCTTGATTAGCTGGTTCACATGTGTTTCATTTTGGAGCTAAAATCTGCAGGAAAGTGGCCCTCCAGGAACTGAATTTGATGCCCATGACCTAGGCTTTGAAAATCCAACTAGTCTCTACGTGGATTCTGACCAGAGTCACCGTTCCTTTCAAACAGCCAGACAGAGCACAAAAGAATGGAACTGAACCAAGGCATCTTAAAACTAATTGTTCATGTCATAAGACAATAAACACCAAGAAACTCTCTTAAACTGATGCAAGTTTACTCACAGATATGGAATAATGGGTGCTGCTACAAACTATTATTGGGAATTTTGCAAAGACTTGTTTCACAAACATGAAATTGGAAATTATGTGTATGTGTGTATCATGACTCTAAAATGGCGAAATGATTCCTCCCACATACATTCAGTCTATGCGAGACAAATTACTTGGAAGAGATGAATCAGACTCTGAAACTGGAGATTTGTGAACAGGGCGTTTCCATGACGGCCTCTCTGTGAACGCTGTGTGTGCAAGATAACCCTCTCCTTTCTCTGAACGCATTATCCGTCTGGCTGCGGCGAAGATCCACACAAACAAACACAGCCACGGAGAGGAAATACTTTCACTGCGATGTGCCGCCCCGAGCTGACACCCGTAAAATCTTGTCTGGCGTTTCTCCGCCCATTCACACACATACACATCACCTGTTCCTCTACATCTCTGGCTACATTTCACTCTAAGTGCCTGTGGTTGTGTTCAAATACTTTTGCGTGTGCTGTAAATTAGACTTCCTCTTTTGGACACTATGAGAGACTGTTGTGTGTACAATGGTTTACTAACTCAACTACTATTGTGTATGTGTGTACACCCAAACAATCCCAAAGACCACACACACACTTGCAAGCACAACACACACCCACACCCACGCTTGATCACTCAAACTCACAACCCCATGCACACACATCTTCCTGTTGACCGTGGCTTACGCCGTTGAAATCCAGCTGCAGTAACAGTTGTTCGCCGCTCTTCCCGGATCTCCACAGAAACCAGAGCCTGGCTGTTATCGGATCCCGTTTGGCTTTCCTCCTCGGGAAAGAGGAATGCAGTGAGAAGGAGGAGAGAGAGAGACAGAGGGAGGCAGAGTGAAGGAGAAAGAGAGGGAGGGGGGCGATGGTTTGGTCATGGTCCCGTGTGGGAATATTTAATAACAAACATTAAAAATACCACAGAAAGACTTTGCCACATTCCCACGGTCCAACTGCAGCCAGGGCCTGACAGCATGGTTATAAATACCAGCTATAGAGTGGCCCCAGAGTGCACTTACAGTATAAAACACACATACAGTACACACACAATCCATGCACATAGACACACAATTACAGATCCATGTACAGTACATCTGGAGAAGCTATGAGGAGCTGCTTGGAAACTTTTTGCAGCATATACATCCAGGGTTAAATACATGAAATGCATGCATGCACAAAAACACACACTTGCTCTGTTCCAAAACCTAGTTTGCTGTCTGCATAGGCTGCATTTTAAGGCATCATTGGCCCACTCCTGACGTGAAGGCTGTTTCAGAAGGTAGACAGCATCATTAAGAAGGTTAGCAGCATAATTTAAGTCAAATCATACTTTGGCATATATTGCTTTTTATGGGTACGCTGGGGTATGCGTACAGTGCATGCGACGTAAAAGTCATCATCAGTATATTTCGCACATACTATAGAACATATGTGTCAGAGAAACAAGTGCACAGCGATCTTTAGAATTTTGTCTTTGAACTTTCATTTTGAAGTAGGTCTATAGCAACACGGCTGAAGGGTAATTAGTTGGTGAAGTGGATTTACTTATTGTAGAGTTAACAAAAGTTACCATGAGCATTGTAATGTTCAAAACAGATGTCATAACAAATGTAAGACAGAGAAGATTTTTAAAATGAGTGGTTCATTCATAAATTCATATGATCTTACCTTCATGCTGTGGAAATACAAATGGAAAACAGAAGACAACGAGTGCAGCGCTGAAAAGAGGCGGAGCTACATAAGGTCTATATGGTCTATACACATGCAGGCAATTTTTCTAATCGCCCTTACTCTGTATGCTCAGCTCACACATGTACCTCGAATTCTGGTGGCAACCAAAAGGTGGCAACAATGGCCCAGGCCGCTGTTTCATAGTTGACAAATAAATGCAGGAGACGAAGCAACAATAGCAAACTATTTAAAGGTGACATATTATGCCCCTTTTTTACAATATGTCTCTGGTGTGCCCAGAATGTGTCTGTGAAGTTTCAGCTCAAAATACTCCACAGATCATTTATTATATAATTTTGAAAATGCCTATTTTGAGTGGAAGCAGAAACACGCTGTTTTTCGTGCCTGTGTCTTTAAATGCAAATGAGCTGCTGCTCCCCGCCCCCTTTTCTAGAATAGAGCTGCGCCTTTACAGCTCGTATCTGCTAAAAACTGATTATCATGTTTATCGCGCTGAAATCATGCGTTTTAAACCATAGATATAAGGTTTTCAAAGCACACACATCCGAAGCACACGGACAGAAAGCGGCTGTCACAGCATGTGAGTACTAATCTAAGTTCTCATTCACACACAAGTTTAGTTAAAAACACACGAGTTACAAAAACAGTCAGTTATGTCTGAAGGTAAACTGCTGGGAAATAAACCGCATGTTTATTTTAGATCTGTGTGGCAGCAGCAATATACAGTAAATAAATCAATAAATCCACTGCTTGTCTCCTCTGAGGCTGGGACTCTAAACAGTGTTCTGTGCTCGTCTGTGCAGCCAAAGACAGAACAGTTAGCATGTTTTGCTCAAACTTTCGCCATGGCATTAGAACTAATACACCGAGTTTACAGATTAAGGGGCGGTAATATTAAAATGAGATCCCTTTGCCATGTCACCAAGGGAGCGAAATCAGACGCGCTCGTTTTCTCAGACGCTTGCAGAAAAAGGCTTACCTAAACAAAGTGATTGGGTTAATCTTTTCCACATTTCCTTGGTTGGTAGATGCACCAGGGACCTGCTTATAGCACTTAAAACCTGGAAAAGTCAGATTTTCATGATATGTCACCTTTAAGACGCCAACAGCAATAGGCGCCTGTGTTGAGGGGGTTCAAATATATCTGCAACTCTAAATTAGTACAAATTAGGGTTAGGGTTAGGGTTATTTTATCACTTATAACTTCTGAAGAGAAATAGCGCAGGCACTGGATGAGGATGAATCCTTCTAGCATCCTTGAGTCGAGTGCATGTATTCTCGCACGCTATCTCCCAGATAACAAAATTAGGTTATAAAAACATTGTGGGAATGTTGTTTTAAAATGTTTCTAAACATTTAAAATGTCCAGTTTTGTCCAAACTTCCATCCTCACGTCGGACTGGCCGAGGAAAACAGGGGAAGCTCTCACTGCCTTTCTTTCCGTTCCTGAAACAATGAGACTGGAAGCTGGCCGTCTGCCCCCGTCTTTGTGTGTGTTTGTGTGTGAGTTCTTTCGCTCTCAGCCTTCACAGGTCGCAGGGCTTAACCCAACATGGCTCCCTTGTTCCTGTTATTGGACAAGACAAAGTCTCAGTGTCAAGGAGCTTTGGGGTTTGCGGCCAATTTTAGATGTACTACAAATGAGGGTGTGAAACAGCAAGAGTGTAAAAACACACAAGCAGTTTGGTGTGTGGAAACTTATATGGTATAACAGAGTGCTTTGAAGCATTTATAGAGTCGACTAATTTAATGTGTGACACATTTGTTTTACAATAACAGTATGGTCTTTTTTATTTTTGGCCTTTTTAATGTTGGAGACATAGAAAATGATGGGTAGAGGTGGGGTACTGGAGCATTTCAGTTGTGTGTAATATGGCACCTATCCTTATAAACACCCATTAGTGAAATGTGCTGTGCTGCAATATTAGCATGGGCTAAGTCTTGCTTTGGCTGTGCATATGGAGTTTGTAATCTTACTGATGTTTGATAGAGTGCCATAACAGCATAAAATTAACACAAACTGGCTAGATTAATCACTACCATATTTCAGCTACAATGCTTTTGCAATCAGCTTGGGACATTTCAAACAATACTTCACCAAAGAATAATATTTAGAAATTAATTCGATCCGACTCTTACGACGGACACTCCCTTGAACATGCAGAGGAGAGCGTTTGACTCATTGCAACAACAACATCTTCTCTTGTGTCTTATCTACACAAGCAACTCCTTGCTAGTTCCTAAGGTTGGAAACAGTAGAAAAGATGAGTCTTTTCTCAATGTCTTGCTTGGTCTGTCTTCCTTACAAAGGCGGGTTCCACAGAGTGTATTTATTGCGCTAATAAAATGAAATGCATGTCTGTGGTGGAAGAATTATTGTGCAATAAAACTCTGAAGAACCAAAAGATTCTTACCGCAATAATCGAGTCTTAGACACCACAGATATTTCACTCATGGTTTGGCCAGGTGCTGTTATGATGTCAGGAGCCATGAGTCAAGTAGGTATGGGTCATTTTCGAGGTGAAAAATGCTTTTAGAGTCAAAATATCTGTCGGAAATATCAATTTTATGGCTAAAAGTATATGGTTACCCCAACGTTTAGTATTGGGTTATTTTAGCCACATCCACTGCTTTTAGGTAAAGATTCAAATGTACAGACAAGCAGTAAATCAAAAGGAGTTTTAAAGTGTCACAGCAATGGTATATCAGTTCTTTAATTTCTTCTCTTGTTGAGCTTTCATGGTCAACTATCAAAACATTAAAAAATAATGCGAAGTGGAAAGCGAGGTGAAGCTTATTTACCTGCTAACAGTCATGCAACTGTCCATAGGTCAGGGGTGGGCAACCCAGGCCCTCAAGGTCCACTGCCCTGCAAAGTTTAGCTCCATCCCTAATCAAACATACCTGAACAAGCTAATCAAAGTCTTCAGAATTACTGGAAAGCTACAGGCAAGTGAGTTTGATTGGGGTTTGAGCTGAACTCTGCAGAAATGATGACCTTAAGGTCCAGAGTGTCCCACCTCTAGGGGGTGAATGTGAACAACAGTCAGGGTAAAAGTAAAGCATAGTGGCTTGCTGTCCAAAGAGAAAAAGGTGGAAATAATCATTATATCATTATACACACTATATTATATAAAGATTATATACCGATAAATTGTAGAAAGAAGATAATGGTGGAAGCACCAATTATTGTATATTATGTATAATTGATCAAATTTGCAGGCTTCTAACAAACTTTTGTTTGCACCAATTTCATCATGAACACGAACATTTTTAACATGAGCATGACCTATAAGCTCCTTCTCACCTCTAATGAAGTCTGGTCCAAACTCAGAGCATCCTCTTCTTTCTTTGCAAATACTAAAGAAACACAAGTGAGAGGTACACAGTCCCCAGTTAACATCACCTAATCAATGTGTTTCTAGTTAAGTAAGTAGCTTAAGAATTCTTTTTAGCAGTTGTTTTATCCGAATTGTCTTACTTTAAAGTGACAATCCTACAGGAGAAGCCTATGGTTAAAAGTCTTGGCACAATGGTGAAAGCTCAAGACCTACGGCTTTCAGGGTTTGAACCAGCAACCTTCTGGTTTCCATGCCTTCTACTACACCACACCTTCCAACAATAGAAAGGTCTGAGAAAAGCAAAATCTCAGGACACATTCTCACATTTTCTCACATATTTTAGCACAAGAAAAAAGGACACCATCAGCAGCTGCCACTGGAAGCAGTGATGAAACATGCTACCCCATTTGCCAGTTTGTAAACGCTTGACGGTCCAAAAGAGTTTGGTGGATGCCAGGAGAACATTACCTCCCTGAATTGCATGGTGCCACATGTGAAGTTTAGTGGAGCAGGAATAACAGTCTGGGGTTGTTTTTTAAGTGCTGGACAAGACATCATAACTCCAATGGGGAGTTATAATGCAAGAGCATGCAGTCATGCACTGCTGGGTCATTCTCAGCATGACAGTGTCCCTGTGCAACAAAATGAGATCCATACAAAAATAGTTATGTGATGTGTGTACTTGTTTGAGCCCAAGCTTTAACTCCACTCTATACCTTCAGGATCAATGTTCTTGTAGATTAGAGTAAGTTTGCTTGAACTGGGCATTGGCAATATTGTTAGACACACTGTGTTTGACATGGTAGTTGCTGTAAAATGTGCGTGTACTACAGTGAGTTTTTGACTGCGTAGATCACTCATGTTCCACTTGTGCGTCAGCACTCTTACCGCAGTCTCTCTTTCTAAAATCTCTCCCAAGTTCTTCCTAGCCCCTATAAAACCACCACTGCCCTCCCCGTCTCTCTCTTTCTCACCCAGCTGTGCTGAAAGTGAACCCCATTTCCTCAGCTGCCTGTTTCTCTCTCTTTCTGGACTGATGTGTGGAAAGCAGGCTTCATTTTTTGTGGTCACCATTCCAGGGGAGCCTCCCTCATTCCTGCCGGTTTATGTCAAACAAGCTTTGCTGGTCTCCTGGGTAGCAGTAAATTAGCTTGGCTTTAATTGCCTGGGTTTATTGAGAATTTTCATCTAGTTTTGTTGTGCCCCGGAAAGGTTTTTGACCTCTCTGGAATGCCTTTTCCCTAAAATTTTACACGTTGTTCGTATATGATTCATAGACTTTAGTGCATGATGGGTTCATAAATTGGGAGGCGGCTGCACTATTTGGCTGGGAACATGTAGTTTAATTAGCTTATGCAGCAACACCTACTTTAAAATGATGTAGTGCACTGGGACAAAGTATAAATTCAATATTCTTAGTGGGGTAAGTTTATTTGTATGCTTATCCACTCTACAATGATACTCAGATGAGCTCTAAAGGTTATAACATCATTGACTTTGTGGTGGATCTTGGATCATTCTTACCATGGTGTGTGAGAAAACTAAACTGAAATCAAATTACAATTAAAAACAATACTTTGGCGCCCCCTGTCTGTCTAATATGACCCATTCTGCTTCTTGAACGGGCAAAGTTGCCAATAGAGGGCACTCTAAACTAATAACAATAAACCCTTAGTACATTAAAACAGCTTAGCAGTATGGAGGTTTATGAGTGAAAATAACACATAACATAACATAACATAACAACATAACATAGCATAACATAACATAAAATACCTACTTAGACATGTACATGCTTCTTCCTGAGAACAAACAGCATTGAGTCAATAATAAACTCAAGTTGACTGATTGTAATGGTTTGACGTGATTCCAAAGGTTGCAGAATAATTTTACAGAGGAGTTTTGCTACTTTATCAAGTAGAGATGAACCACCCAGGTGATATAGAGATAAACAACATAACCCGTACCCCTCCTTCACCTAATTTTACTCTTCATTGCTGATCCTAATAAGGCTAGAACTAGGGAGCAAGAGTGTGTATGTATGTGTGTGTGGTTAATGAACATGTCAGATGCAAACACACCTGGGGATATGGATATGCTACACAGCAGGATTCTTACAGCCGGCTGGTTTGAATAAACAGAATTCCATTAATATTGCAACATGTTGACTTTTAATGAAGGTAGCGATTTAAGTGAGTCACGTGACGTGTAGCCGAGTATGGTGTCCCATACTTGGAATTTGTGCTCTGCATTTATTCAAGTGCACACACACAGCAGTGAGTAATGAAAACACACACACACACCCCGTGAACACACACCCGGAGCAGTGGGCAGCCATTTCTGCTGCGGCGCCCGAGGAGCAGTTGGGAGTTTGGTGCCTTGCTCAAGGGTTTGGTGTAGTTTTGCGGACGTGACGTGTAGCCGAGTATGGTGTCCCATACTCGGAATTTGTGCTCTGCATTTATTCAAGTGCACACAACACAGCAGTGAGTAATGAAAACACACACACACACCCCGTGAACACACACCCGGAGCAGTGGGCAGCCATTTCTGCTGCGGCGCCCGAGGAGCAGTTGGGAGTTTGGTGCCTTGCTCAAGGGTTTGGTGTAGTTTTGCGGCTATCAGAGCAGAAAAGAAAGCTAATGCTCTCTGCATCGTTTTCCATTGTCTTCTTTCACGTTCATACGTAAATTGTGCAAGGTTATTTCAATATTATATATTAAGATCTGAAAAAGCACAAACATACATCCCACCCACTGACCCTCTCCTCAAAGAAATCAGGAAAGTAGTTGAAAGTGGGCAAAAGAGATAGATTCGTGTAATTGTGATTGACCAAAATGCATCTTAATGCCAGGTGTAAACAGAGCCTTAAGGCCAAAGTATACTTTGTTTTTTTCACGTACGTGAGGATTCGCACACAGTACTCGCACGCGATGCAAATTTTGTCACCAGAATAGTATACGTAATGCATATAAAGCTGAAGTATACTTTGGGCTTTAGAGTAGCATATTGTTGGCGACACGCTAACATGCCCTTTGTAAATGTATTACTGAAAATGTCATTCTTGTTTAAGTCGTTTTTACAAGCTGAGGGATTGTTTGACATTTTGTCTGTGATGATTAATCAGATACAGTCACATATGCTGCTGATAGAGCTGTTTTGAAGATGATTCCTTAAAGGACTTTCAGCGACTTCATTCAGTGTATGTTTTTTTTTCTGAAGAAAGAAAGGCACAGTGTTATGTTTTGACTGTCGAGAGAGAAAAGTGTTGGCGCTGGTTGACTCCCCCTCCCTCCCTCTCTTTGCTTCTCCTCAAGGTGACACTTCCATCTGCCCCTTCCCTCTCTTTTCCAATTTTTCTTTAAATGCCCCTCTAGAGCCAATGTCACAGCTTTTTCACAGTCTTGCCGAAGGATATGCTTTACTCTCTAATCTATATTCCACTCATGCCTGCATTTCCATTCTCTTTAGAGTCAGTGTCCATTACAGACCCAATGATATTTTATTGCAACTGAGACCGAAGGTTGAGGGAAAGAGGAGTAAGAGAGACTATTTGCATGAAGCACACATTGTGTTACTTTCTTTATAGTAAATGGTAAATAAATGGACAGAGAGGACTCTCATGTCCATAAATATATGAACAAAATACACTCCACTTCCATTCACATTCACTGTGCACTCCAGCACTGCCTTTAAAAGTATTTTCATATTTTATCCTTTTCATCATTTAAATAACATCTAGATTTGTAGTAAACTTGTGTTTCTGCAGAAAAAAAAGGTTAGTCCTCAGAACAGATCCTTACTGTATTACCTATAACAGGGTTGCCTGTACTTTGATTGCCTGACTGGAGTGAGATTTTTTTTATGACTGACTGAATTAATCTCATACCCCTATTTGGATCACTTTTAATTCTCTTACTACTGTAAATTACCCATACACGTAATGTTGTACTAAATACACTTCTTAGAAACTTTCCCTGTATCAACTTTCCCTACCATCCATGTTGTTTAGAGAGCTACCTTTGACCTATACTTTTACCTCTAAGGTAATTTACCAGCAAGTCAAATTGTTTACTGGCTAATTTATATATAAAAAAGTGAAAATAAATATTTTATGTACATATAGTATATCAGTAACATAATGATAAGTACATAATAAATGCATATAACTTGTTTGTCTACATTTGTGTCAGAAAGGCAGTTTAGAATCACTAAATTATAGATAATAAAAAGCAATAGAGATGTTAACATGTCACCTATTGCATAGGAACACACATTCGCTCCTCTATTAAGAGTAACTATTTTAATTTATTTTTTCTGTAAATATATACTATTTATTAGGTAGTCTTGTCATAAAAGTTAATTTTATAAATGTTAATTTTACAACACATGAAAATGGACATTTTAGTCTAATTTATTGTGCTCATTTCTCTGTTGCAAATAGAGTTCTGGCATGAAACTCTAGATGGCGCAGTCCGATAGGTCTAAGTTTTTCACTACTGTGCGATGATGCTGACAGCGCACATGTAGGCCCAACACCCGACATAATGGTCTGGCCAAATAGAACATATACTCTCATTTGTGCTGATCTGTGCAGCATGGCATAAATCAAGTCCTGTGCTGCTCTGAAAATCCTATGAGCCCGAAAGCATGCGTCTGACAACAAATGCGTGAGTTGGCATCCGTGATTATAACCTTTTCCACAATTTTACTCCAGTTCAACTAACCCTTCTCTAAGCATCAGTTAAGTTACTGAATTGTGGTTAAGTAAGTGTCTAGTTGCAGATGAAGGCAGCAAAAAGACCTACCGCATGACACGAAAAGTGGAGAAACTGACTGCAGCCCATGAGGCAGATGCAGCTGTCACTCCTGACCAGCAGAAGAACCTCCACGAGAAGACAGAAAAATACAAACAGGGCTTGCAGAAGGTGCGGAACACAGCTGTGGCAAAAATGTAAGAAATATAATTGTTAACAGATTTTAATTAAAATTAATAATCATTTTAAATGACTTGAAAAGTGTATGAGAGTGGAGTGGAACAACAGCAGTTTCCCCTCCAAGCTCAAAGCATGCTGTAATCACTACAATATGTTCAGCCAATCAAATTCAAGGACTTGTTTAATTTATGTTGACATATTTTACTGGAAAATAATACCATTTAAGAAAATGATTGTTTGCAGTGTATTTTTTATTGAACAGATGTTGCAGCACACTGATATAGATTGTTATCAATATACTACCACATGATTTTTGTTTAAGTGGAAAAAACAGGGCTGGCGCAGAGGTAGTCTGGTGAACAGCTGAACAGCCTTACACCCGGTGTTCTGACGATTTGTGCTACCCGCTCAGATTGTGCTACCTCCCATTAAAAAGATAGGTAGCACAAATCGATAGCGAAAAATGCTACCTATCAGATTGTGCTACCAGCATTTTATTCATGTGGTTTGAGGATTTTTTAAATGTCCATACCTACCCCTACCCCAAACCTACCCATCCATACCTACCCTTACCCTAAACTTACCCTTAAAACAATGCAAATACATTTTTGGTAGCACAATCTGATAGGTAGCATGTTTCATCGGTACACCAGCTTATTTCATTGAGTAAATCACACAAGGGATAGTTCAAGGAATAGTTCACCCAAAAATGAATTAATGAATTAATTTACTCACCCACATATCTTTCCAAACCTGTGTGACTTTCTTTTTTTCTGTGGGACATAAAATAAGGCTGCTCTTTTCATACATCGAATCCAAAACATGACCAGGGCTGCCAAATTAATAAAAAATAAAAATCTTTGTGTCTCTCTGGCCGATAACTACTTTCATTGGCTTGGTTCTTTTATAGGGCCTTTTTTCTAAGATTGTATAGCATAACTAAATGTGAGTTGGTATTTATGCACAAATGGCCTAACATTTCAACAAAAATTTGTGTTTGTGTGTGTTCACACCTACTTAAAGCTGCAGTCCGTAAATTTTGCCTCTTTGTCGCCATCTCTGTTTGAAAACCTGCAATTGCAGCATTATACTTTATTCTCAAATTATCAATGTTAACAACATCAGCATTGCGTGACTATGTGAATATAGTATCTATTAGCGTGTAGATTTCAATTTCTGTACAGTCTAATCTCTAATT
>NW_015640056.1:146818-149625 GCF_001515625.1 Sinocyclocheilus rhinocerous
GTGAATCGGGCTAAAGTAAGGCGATAGTTTTGAACACTGGCTGGTTATGTACTTGCTCGAATGTTGATTTCGGATAATCTTTAACCAAAAAAAGTTACGGACTGCAGCTTTAACCTTAATAATAACCACAAACAACCTGGATTTTATGTTTCTAAACGAAACATGGCTAGAAGACAGCTCAATTTTTAAATCATTTTCAAAGTTTTTAAATTCCTTGTTTTATTGTTGTGATTATTTTTTTATTATTATTATTTTCTTTTCTTTTATGTAAAGCACTTTGAATTACCATTGTGTATGAAATGTGCTATATAAATAAACTTGCCTTGCCTTGCCTTATTTTAGGGCACTAATTTATATCCAGAATTGAGCTAAATCTGACAAAACCTCCTTTTGGGGACATCCTTGTTTGTAAAAACGGTATTTTAAAAAAATGACTCAGAACTCTTTTTTATTTTTATTGTAAAACATGTTAGGGTTAAGTTATAGTATTTATAACTAGCTCTTTATAATAACAATAGAAGTTTATGCAAAGTCCCCATTCAGAAAGTGTGTGTGCGTGTGTCAGTGAGTAACTGACGAGTTATACAAAATAAAAATTTTATTTTTTATTAAATAATTTTTCCCTCCACCCACCCAAATAGTTTGAATATGTTAATGAGGATCAGTTTGAGGAGCTGACGGGAATGGTCTTTGTGATCTCACAGCATGATTACTTTAGACTTCCTGTTTTTTTTTTCACTAAATTTACTAAATATTCTCCAGCTTTGATACACAAAATATGCTTTTTTTATACATTATATTTGCTCCTGCTTTTTATACAAGTGTTCTCCTCTCTTTTGTGCACTAAATTTGCTCCTCATTTTTTACAGTAACTTTTTTTTTTAACTAAATTTGCTTCTTCTTTTTGTGCAGTAGATTAGCTCTTCTAAATTTTCTGTATTTTTTTTTTTGCACTACTTTTTGTCCACCAAGTCTGCTGCTTTTTTTTAACTAAGACTCTCTGCTGAATGGTTTGTGCAGCTTTTCCTCACGGGGGCCGATTTGGAGCATCTGCTGAATTAATAAAATGTAAAGTGGAAGCTCATGACAGCACTGCTTGGACTTTCACAAGAGGGATTTCTGTCATCATCTGCCTTCCTTCCTAACTTATCTGATCCTACCTGTTACTACCTGATCCTGAGCTACTCCTGACATTTGTCCCTACTGCAACCATGTATGCTGTAGGATCTCCTCTATAGTTGCTCTCTCGGTTGGGTGATAAGCCAGGCAGCGGCTTATCAAATCCTGCAATTCTGTACAAGTTTTTACAAGAGCACTGGTTAGTCATGTATGTTATTTATGTCCATGTGACACGGTAATGTTGTCAAGTATGAAAATAGCTTCTGAAATATGTAGCACGTATTATTCTTTGCGTGTTTAACAATATTATTGTCATTGTGTTATTGGTAGTTAATTGTTCTCTCTCACCTGAGGATATTCTGGCATTAAAACTCAGACTGCCATGCATCATGTCTTCTAGACTGTTAAAGGGCTGACATCTGCACACCATTGTGTACATCATTATGCCCAGGGACCAGACAGTTGTTGGCCCTGCCTCGTATTTTGAGTCCCTGTAGTGCTCAGGTGGGCAGACTCCTCCTGTTCATGAAAGCACGAGATATTCAGATTAAGCACAAATTTTGCTTATAAAAGTCACCAGAAATTGTCCAAATGTGCATTTATACACATCTATTCTTTCTTAGTATTAAATCACTACACAGAAGACTGACATCTCATTAGGACTTAGTGCAACAGTAACACAAAATGCCAGCTCACCTGTAAAACCACCCAAGTAGCCTGAACTTTTGACGAGGTCACTGCAGCCAAAGTCTATCAGTTTGACTTGGTTCGTCTTTGTGTTGATCAGAAAGTTATTTAACTTAATGTCACGGTGGAAGACGCCTCGGTCAAGACCGTGCTTGGCTCCCAGCACTGCTTGGTACATCAGGCTACGTGTCTGTGATTCATCCAGTAGCTGCATGTTGTTAACCATGAATTTGAGCAAGTCTTTGCAGGGCTGTGGATACTCCAGGATCAGGATGTACCGATCGTCCTCTTCGAACCATTCCAGCATGTGCACAATGTAGGGGCTTAATGGAGGTCGTTTCAGCCTCAGGTTTAGAGCCACTTCTGCAAACAGCGGCTTGGAACAGCCAGGCTACAGCAAAGAGAGTTCAATCATTAAGAGTTAAATATTAAATTGCCTTGTGTTTTACTCACCCTCGAAGCATCCTAGGTGTATATGACTTTCTTCTTTCAGACGAATACAGTCGGAGTTATATTAAAAATTGTCCTGGCTATTCCAAGCTCTATCATTGCAGTCAGCGGGTGTTGCAGTATGATGTCGTATGATTTGCAGACATGGTTTTATGTTTACGCGGTGCGATGCAACGCAATGCGTAAAAAGACAGTATAAGTCATTATAATCCATAATTATGTCCCCACTGGATGCAACGAATGCCTCGTTTATAATGGGTTTTCATGTTTTTGAATCATCGCTCCGGCCTGACACGGCATCACAATATGGTAAGGGGCGTAACATTTCCGTCACACGCTTGAGGTATTCGGCCAATCACAACGCACTGGATAGCTGGCCAATCACAGCACACCTCACTTTTCAGACCGATGAGCTTTGTAAAAATCGACGCGTTTCAGAAAGGCGGGGCATAGAGGAGAAACAATAATGTACAGTATGTGGAAAATAATGTGCTTTTTGAACCTTAAACCGCATAAACACATTTCATCACACCAAATACACAAAATAATGT
>NW_015640056.1:149683-153896 GCF_001515625.1 Sinocyclocheilus rhinocerous
ATGTGGAAAATAATGTGTTTTTTTAACCTTAAACCGCATAAACACATTTCATTACACCAAATACACAAAATAATGTTCTTTTTAGCAACACCATATGACCCCTTTAAATGCACTAGATGTTACAGATGGGTAAACTGATCATATTGAATCTGGAAATTAACATTAAAGCTATATATTGTCATTATCACAAATATTTCCATTTAAATTGATTTTAAATATGTGTTGGTCTAAGCACTGATATATATGGTCTATATATGATATAGTATATATGTTTGGTGAATAAAGCAGTGATTCTACCTGCTCACGTAGAAATTTCGAAATCCCCTCGTACACAGTGCCAAAGCCTCCTTCTCCAATCTCTTCTCCAACTTCATAAATTTCATCAAATGGAACTGCAAAAATATAAGTTACCAAAGGAACATGTTAATATATGAGATTCACAGTCTTACATGAAGCCCAATAGCAGTGCTTGAATAAATATACACATCCAGTGCACATCAGCTCTACGGAGACTAAATATGGTCAATGTCTGAGACAAACGCTGCATCTGAAATTGAATACAAAGTTGGTTTAATTTAAAATGTAACACCTACTCAGACAGTATGAGATTTCAGACGCACTGTAAGTGAAAGTAAAACAGCAGGATTCTTTCAATTTCTTTACAACTATATTTCTTTAAATACACAATCAGGAAAATGCTACTTGGTCAGGAGTACTAGATTTATCATTTGCGTTTGAATTATCTTATGTGGAATTAGACAAGTATAAACACACAGACTTACTAGGGTAACTAGACACAGGTTTAAAACAATCAGTGGAGGAACAAGAAAAGGCTAACAAGTGGAAAAAGACTCACCAGGAGTTGGATCGGTGAAACAGGCTGCTCTGAAACGGGTTTGATCTCTGATTCGTCTGTGCTTGGAAGCACCTGGAACGGACGACTCAAGGATGGACTGATCTGGCTGAGGATCAACTGGATCCTGCAGAGCCATCGACTCAAGGATGGACTGATCTGGCTGAGGATCAACTGGATCCTGCAGAGCCATCGACTCAAGGACGGACTGATCCGGCTGAGGATCAACTGGATCCTGCAGAGCCATTGACTCAAGGACGGACTGATCAGGCTGAGGATCAGCTGAATATGTGTCGGGCTGTGGATAAAGAGGAGCCACTTTGTGCTTTTTGCTTTGTTTTGTTGCACGTTTTACAGCCCACCACGTTCTTTTGAAGAATGCACAGATGTGTTTCTTCTTCACATTTGTTTGATTTTCTAAAAAATAAATAAATAATAATAATAATAATAAAATAAAAAAAACAGAAATAGAACAGTTAGAAATTTCCACCACATTTTAAAAGTCAAATTTTGAAGCTAGACCACAATAATAATTGGATAATATATGGATTATTTTACAACTCTGAAACTAACAAACATGCTGTAAATATTAGATAAATAAACATACTTAATAATGTCACTAGACACGTGTGAAAAACAGGACAGAATTAAAATGACAGTAGACCCACTCTTCAGCTGGCTCAGGATCAGCTGGATTTGGATCCCAGTTCGTCAGCGTGACGCTGGATGGACCTGGCAGAAGATCAGTTTGATCCTGTAGAGTTGTTGGCTCAAGGCCGGATGGGTCTGGCTGTGGATCAACTAGATGCCAAAGTGCCGTTGATTCGAGGCCGGATGGACCACACTGGGAATCAGCTGAATCTGTGTCGGACACAGGCTGAAGAGGGACCACTTTGTTGCCTTTACGTCGACACTGGTTAGTGCTTTTTACAGCCAGCCATGTGTTTCTGAAGAATGCACAAAGGCTGTTCTTCTTGCGTTTTACAGGTTTTTCTAAAGAACAAAAAAAAAGAAAGACTTCTGGTTACTACCTTGACTCTTTAAATTTAACAAAATATACAATTACATTGAGCATGGAAATATATTTTATATATTTTTATATATATATTGTTTGTGTGTGAAACCTTTCATAAATTGAAGTTTGTTATTGACCTGTGGGGCTGTTCTCCATAGCCGCTGCTGCAGGAGAAGCCTCTGGGTTTACTCCTGAAGGGTCGGTGGTGTTTCCTCCAGCTGTCAGAGTATCATCTGCTGACACTGAACACTCAGTGTTGAGCTCCACTGACTCCAGCACAGGAGAAACACTAGAGCTCACAATGAAGCGCTGGAAAGCGCAAATCTCGAGTGTTTGCTAACGTGATAATTAATCTTTGCTTCTGCTCGGATTTTCACTGAACTGACTGCAAACCGACGCTAAACTCCGCTGTGGAATGTTGCCATTGTGACGTCACGCGCAGCGCATGCAGTTTTATTTGAAATCGCATTATTTGGAAGTTGGTTGTCTTTACACATATTGTTGTGTAACATAATTATATATTAATGTGCATCCTGTTTTTGTTTTGCAGTTTTATGACAAGTGTTTTAAGACAATTTAAAACTAACAATTGGATGTTTATTTAGCTTAAAACACAACAGATCTCAATTGGTGGTAAGAACACTTAATTATGTTGGTGGAGCAAGGTGAGTAAATTAAACGATGGTTTCATTCCTCCCAAAATTGCGTTTAGAAATTTCATATAATAACAAAATGAATCAATTAGTTAAATCTTACAATAAATCCCATAGAGAAAGGTATATTCACATATATGTGAAACACTGTTAAATATATTGAAATATATTTTGAAAATATATTTTAAAAATGCATAGAGCATAAGCTCATGTTGCGTGTTTAATTAGGTGTTTATGATAAATTATATTGATCTGGCCAATCAGAGCGGACTGCGCTTGTCAAAGGAGGGGGCTTTGTAGAAAACGAAGCGTTTGAGAGAGGTGGGGCATAGAGGACCTACAATAATGTACAGTATTTGAAAAACAATGTGTTTTTTTAACATTAAAGCATGTCAACATATTCTGTTACACCAAATACACAAAATAATGATCTTTAAAAAAGCATCATATGACCCCTTTAATGAAAGTTTGGGCTTTTAATCACATTTTATGTGTAGATGAGCGGTTTTGATAGCTTTGTAAATGTTTTCCTGGTATTTTGTCAATAGATAAATGGAAGTAAACTAATTAATTTAACCTAAAAGTCTGCACTGTTGAGTCAATCATTGACGTCACTTACATTCAGGCTAAAATGGGCTGAAACTATTTCAAACCACTGTGTATCAAAGACGTCTTGATTTTTCATTGTAAACAAATACTGATAAAAATTGTACTGTGATTTCAGGAACGTCAGAAAAAAAATCCTCTAAAACAGAGGGGAAGTTCCAAGAAAAATTCTAATGGGAGCTGCTGACAGAGATATAGGAAACACAGGTAATCTGAGAAAGCTTATTAAATAACTTCATATGCATTTTTCACAATATGTCATCATACATCTGTAAAATCTAAAAATGTGAATTCTGGTATCTTACAGGTTTAGTTCACCCAAAAATGAAAATTAGGCTGTGTTTTTTACATCCTAGGTGTATGACTTTCTTCTTTCAGACGAATCCAGTCGGAGTTATATTAAAAATAGTCCTGGCTATTCCAAGCTCTATCATTGCAGTCAGCGGGTGTTGCAGTTGAACAGTCCACAAGTCGTCAAATAAAGCATGTGCCATCCATAATAAAAACGTGCCTCACACGGCTCCAGGGGGTGAATAAAGGCCTCCTGTAGCGAATCCATGCGTTTTTGTAAGAAAAATATCCATATTTCAAAAGTAATAGGCCTAAAACTTTTCTCTCACTTCCGGTATCTGTCATACACTGAAGCAGTTCCGGCGGATGACGCAGCACGTATACGCACCGCGCGCGCCTCTGAGATATGCCAGTCTCGCGAGTTTGTTTATAGGAGCAAAGGAAGCAAAGCTTTCTTACTTAAGCAAAGGAAAACCAGTCTCCTCTTGGTTTATATCGAAATCCTCCGACATTTTTCTTTGCAAATCCTCGGTTTGTACTTCTAATTCATGACCGGCATTTTGTTTTGTTCTCTCTCCGCATTCGTCACTAATCACGCAACGCTGACGTCATACGTCATCCGCCGGAACTGCTTCAGTGCATGACAGATAGCGGAAGTGAGAGAACAGTGTTTATTACGTTTGAAATATGGATATTTTTCTTACAAAAACACATGGATTCGCTACAGGAGGCCTTTATTCACCCCCCGGAGCCGTGTGAGGCACATTTTATTATGAATGCGCGAGCTTTATTTGA
>NW_015640056.1:153961-154428 GCF_001515625.1 Sinocyclocheilus rhinocerous
CAAATATTGATAAAAATTGTACTGTGATTTCAGGAGCGTCAGAAAAAAACCTCTATAACAGAGGGAAAGTTCAAAGAAAATTTCTAATGGGAGCTGCTGACAGATACAGGAAACACAGGTATTCTGAGAAAGCTTATTAAATAACTTCATATGCATTTTTCACAATATATCATCATGCATCTGTAAAATCAAAAAATGCGAATTCTGTTATCTTAAGATTTTTTTGTATGTTTTCCATATTACTATTTCTCTTTTCTGCAATTCACCTATGCTCTTGTTTGTTTATTTGTAATAAACCTGACATTGTATACTATATATTGTTGGCTCCGTGACAAATTGTTCCTATATTCTTCCATGCTGATGACCGTGCTGCAGAGCTGGAGCGGATCTCCTGTTGAAGAACATATCCAAGGCGCTCGCTACCATCTGACTAGTAAGTAGTAACATTCAAAAGTTTATATAATATT
>NW_015640056.1:154616-160676 GCF_001515625.1 Sinocyclocheilus rhinocerous
TGAATTTTTTTTATTCGTCAATTTGCCGATCTAACATTAAATGTAACTATAGACTTATAATGTTTTGTATTGTAAAGTTATTAAGTTCCCAATGTTTAATTTTATAATTTCCTGTTAGTTAATTAGCACGTGAAGCGGTCTGGTTTACAGTCTGAGGTAAAATTATATAAATCCATTTAGTTGTTTCAATATTAGGTATTTTCTAAACTTTAAACGCAGTGAAGTGTTTGTTCAAGTAGACTTTGTTGCTTGTGGAAACCTCACGCAAGTCTGAAAGGTACTTAAAACTTAAAGTTTTATTTGCACTCTTGAACACTGTTCACCAAAGACTAAATTTCAGTCTGGTAGAATTTCCTGCACACTTCACCACCAAAATGAGCTGTAGAGGCCAAAATGAGCATTGTGAATGTAAGAGCCTCACGTTACATTTATAACAATCATTGTTAATGTTTGAATTGTATTTCAGGTTAGTTCGTGAAAACAGATCATCAAGAGATGTTGACAACCTGTACAGAAGTCAGTTCCAGATCCACCCTCCACACAAGAACTCTCTCTCATATGGATTGCTGTCTACTAGCATATTATGTGTTCTCTTCAGACTTAGGTGCATGCAGATATTACTCAGGGACATGAACACTTGAATATTGCAAGAATAGGGAAAGTAAGAATTTAATGTTAATTGCTTAAACATTAAAAAATATATATATTTTTTTTTTCTGTTTTTTTTGTTTTGTTTTCCAAAGCACCTAAAAGCCAATTCACACTGTCATACTCCAACAGGGTGAACACACTACAAGTCTCAGTTAGCTTAACGCAGTACACGTAGCAAGTTTTTTTTTAAATTATATAATAAATAAAAAGAAAACAGATAGAATGGTTCTTCATCCAGCAAGAAATGTCTGTTAGACAAGCTGAGATGCAATCAGGTATCGTCGAATCATCAGGATGGAATGAGAGGTAGAGTTGAGTGTCATCAGCATAGCAGTGATATGAGAAGCTATGCTTCTGAATGACAGAACCTAGTGATGCTTTGTAGACAGAGAAATGAAGTGGTCCAGGAACTGAGCCCTGAGGCACCCCAGTAGTTAGATGTCGCGACTTGGACACCTCACCACTCCAAGATACCTTGAAGGACCTATCTGAGAGGTAAGACTCAAACCACTGGAGTGCGGTTCCTGAGATGCCCTTTGCCAATAGGGTTGACAGGAGGATCTGGTGGTTAACCGTGTCAAAAGCAGCGGACAGATCCAGCAAGATAAGTATTGAAGATTTGGAAGTGAGTGCAGGTATAACTGCAGGAGAAATGGCTTGAAGGTGATGAGATGGACAATATGTTGCTGGAATATGTGGTTTCAATTTATTTTATTTAATCCGTGTCATCAACCTCTACCTAAACATTACTGTAAGATTTATTTATTTCTTTTTCTTAGCAGTAGCTTTAATATAATATACAGGTAAAATTATACAACAATTCCAGCCAATACTCCCCAGCCAGGACATGACCAACCTTCAACACTGAAATATGGTTGAAATAATGTCAATTGTTGTTTCAAGGTTGAAACAACATTGAAATAATGTATTAAACGATTGGAAAAGGTTAACATTAAAAAACACTTGTTTTTTTTTTTTACAAGATCTGTACGTTGATTCAACGTAATGTCTTCAACAACATACAAAATAAATTTCTGCCTTTTAAATTATTATTATTATTATGATCATTATTATTTTATTAGCATTTTACAATATTTTGATCATGAAACCTATTCTAAAATCTATACGAATATGTTACAATATAATTATTATCATTATCATTAACAACAATAAAACTATACATTTCGCTACGTTACCACACTGAAACAAATCCTGTTGGTTGTTTTGTCTTATTGCTTTGACCATGATTGGTTAATCTGGCTGTCATCCAGGCATGCCCGTAGCCAGGGGGCGGGATTTAGGACCTCTGTAAATTTAAAACCCTGGCTACGGCCCTGCATCCAGGAAACTGACCAATGAAACTGCCCGCCTTTTTAAGTTTGAAAATATGACCGTTATCGTCTTTGTGAGTGAGACTAAGCTGCTGCTCATTGAGATTGCTCGGTCGATCCCGAATTATTTTATTTGTCTGTTAATTTTTTATTTTGAGCAAATTTGAGTTGTCAACAGAGAACAAAAACTGGAATGTGAACACAGAGAAAGGGTCAGATGTGATCTGCGAGGTCCTGCAAACATACAGGCAAAATCAGGTAAGAAAAATCACTATCGAAGGTAAACAAGAGTTTACAAATGGGTAACGGACATGTAACCTGCAGAAGATAAATACACGTGTTTGTGTATTTTTGTACTGCTTTGTCCCATATGTTAAAGTTAGATGCTAATCGCAATTAGCAGCTAGCGATATTAGCACATATTAATCTGATGTTGTTGTTTGTTACTTGCTGGTATGTGTTAATGTTTGTCTTTTTTCAGTTTTATTTTTTTCTGAATATCATATAATGGCAAATGTCGGTACAATTTAAACGAATTAAGATTGTTAAAAGGAATGGTATAAAACGAAATCCTTTTCAGTAAACCATTTCTTCTTTCCCCTTGTAGAGTCATCAAGGATTCAGCTTATTGGCAATTTGGTAAGGAATTGTTCATCTGCTACATTGCACTGTCACTTCTGGTAGAGATACATTGACCTTTTGTGATAGGTTTTGAATTTACTTAATTTAATAAAAATGTACTTAATTTGATTTTGCTTGTTTTACTAAATTCACTGTATAGTTGGGATTCTGATTACAACAGTTTCCTAACTATACAGTGTGTAACTGGGGGAAAAACTGCTTGTGATTAATTGGTTAATATTGTAAACTTTCATCTGAATACATCAAATAAGTGTTTAATGAATAGTGTTGTGCACTTTGCTTCCAACCCCACTATTATTGAACTGTAAGTGAAAATATTGTATGCAATATGTTTTGTATTCAGTTTTCAGTAAAAGATATTTCACATTATAAAAATGTATATTTTGAGTATTTATTTTTGGTGTTTTTGTTTTTATTCATACAGGACAGTACAGAGAGCGCACAAGTGGGAGAGAGAGGAGGGGACGGCATCAGAAAGGACCTAGAGCTGGGACTCTTTCAAGGATCACCTGAAGCGCAACCATGCTATATGTTGGAGCACTGCACAAGACTGTTGGTTCTGACATTTTATCAGAATTTGAAGAAACAATTCTACTTAAAATATTAAATGCATTTCATTTAAGGCAGGGATTTTCCTGCATAGAGGATTTCAAAGCGACTGTCTCTGTCAAATTTAGTGCCGTCTCTGGCTGTCGACAAAACTCAGACAGGTGGTCACATGCTTCTATACCCCTTTACCACTGACATGGTTGCAGGTTCCATTCTCGAACTGTTCTACACATTTCCACTGCACAAATGTACAAATCTCCTGTAATGAGACACATTTGTAAACCTTTTTTTTTTTTTTTTTTACAGAAACTATAGTTTTTCACCAAAATGAAAGATCAACTGATTTCAGTCAAAAAAGTACAAGGGTTTCTCTTGCAAGTGCAGTGCAAAATATGCATGTTATTGTACCAAAAACTTTTTTGAGTCTTTAAATATTGTATTTGGATTGTTCTTCTACAGGTTTTTAACAATACATCCAAGCACAAACACTGCAAGCTAAAGTTTGAGATTATTTTTATCTGTTTTATACAGTATAGGTTTAAAAAAAAAAACTTGTTTTACAATATTGAGCATGTGGTAGTTTATTGAAGGTGATTGTAAAGCCTTTGCTGCCAGTCATTTTATTGTTTTTAACTTTTATGTATGTACAGTGTTGATCTAAATACAGTTGTTTTTTCACCCATGCTGAAAGGTAAGACGGTGAAACAACACAGCATTATCAACGTTGATTCTACAGTATTTGCAAAATCAACACCTAATTCAATGTTAATTCAGCATCTACAGAACGACCTTAATTCACCCATACCGAAGGTAAGACAGTGAAACAATGTTGCGATTTCAACTGAAACGTCACAATGTCAACGTTGATTCAATTTGCAAAATCAAAACATAATTCAACATTGATTCAACCATGGTACCTGACGTTGATTCACCGGTGAATAACGGGTCAAAATCATCATGTCTAGTGTTGCTTTTGCGATAATGCCTGACTGGACATTATCCTGTACACAGCAAAAATTATATTTACATACAAAAATATTACACAGGCTCTCAGCCCATCTCTGTTGTGGCCCAGTGTCTAACTGGCCAACCTTTGCAGTTGTAATTAATTAATTGATTTCTTTATTTTTGCTAATGCAGGTTTTGGTGTTCCCATCAGGAGCTCTTCACTTTTACAAGCAACTCAAATTCAAACACAACCAAAGGAGAAATGCGCTTAAACGTTGAATATCATGCAAAAAGCGTGATTATTTTTATTCTTGGAACATTTAGTGTGATTTTCTTATTGACAAATAAGCTTTACTAAAGATCACATTAAGAGTCTGACAGTAATTAGAGTTTTTAACATTGTGTAAACAAATTGTTTCATTTAAATAATTGTTGATTAGGGTTTGATCTAAAATCCATGGGACAGTGATTAAGCAACCCAGTTTTATAGATACAATGATTTATTCAGCTTTTCAATTAATTGGTATTCAGTTTTACTGACAAACTCTTTAGTTAAATGTCTGTTTCGTATGCTGTCATTTCCAAAAAAAGAAGAAAAAAAATTATCAACAAGTTTGTTATTTGTTTTTTAGTTGTTGAACTTTTATTTGGTAAACTGAAATGTACTGTAAAGTACAATAGTTCAGCTGATACAATTTGCCCATAACATGAAAAGAGAGAGAAAGACCTGAAGCTGGTTGCTACCATCTTAAAAACAGTTTGAACACAAAGTTGTTTGTACATTAATATATTTCACTTGAATTCATAGTTTATGTACAGGTGTGTCTTTATGAAGGCTCATGATAAAAACTAAGAAACATGTTCAACTCATTAGATGTGAGCAAAAATTAAAGTGTATGTGGCTTTTCTTCCAGTGAATGAAATACTTTACTGATGAAAGGTACATCATCTAATTTATTTCCTCTATTTATTTGAAACCTGATGGAGACAAACCAAAAGACAAGATTATTCATAACAAATGAATGATAGGCTTGACATCAATGTGAAAACAGCTTTATGTTATACAAGAAAACAAAAGTCTCCGAAGCAATAGTAAAACAATAGTTTTTATAGCTTTGAGATTCAGAAGACCTCTTAAACTGGCCAAAGCTGGTTTGTTGGTCTTAGCTGGTCTCCCAGCCTGGGCAGGCGTGTCTGCTGGGTGGTTTTAAAGTGGAAGACCAGCTGATCGCCCAGCTTGGCTAGGCTGGTTAGGCATCTTAATAGATTTTACACCAGCAAACCAAATTAGGCTATTTAGGATGTTTTCCCCTCAGCAGGGAAAAGCCAGACCAGTGTTTTTCTTTTGTTAAAGTCTGTTAATTTCCCAAAAATTAAGCAGAATTTACTAAATGTAATCAGAATTGACAGAATTTTACACGTTATGCCTTTTTTATTTTTTATTTTAATAATAGTTTGAATTGTGTTGTAATGTCTTCAGAATGAATTCTTACTGTATATTAACCTTTTTCACAATTTTAGTTCAGTTCAACTATATCTTCTCTAATCTTCATCGGTTCAGTTGCCGAATTGTGGTTAAGTAAGTATCTAGATGCAGATGTAGTCAGCAAAGACGACCTACCGCATGACACGAAAAGTGAAGAAACTGACTGCAGCCCATGAGGCAGATGCAGCTGTCACTCCTGACCAGCAGAAGAACCTCCAGACAGAAAAATCGTCTCAGGTTACTTATGTAACCATGGTTCCCTGAGTAGGGAACGAGACACTGCGTCCTCTAGGGGTCGCTATGGGGAACGCCTTGTCGTGACCCATGTCTGAAGCATACATTGAAAAAACACCAACAACACGTTGGCATCGGTACAATTTTCACGTCATAGTTCAGATGCCTGTTTTAGGCTTCTCCTTATTTTTATATTTTAGACATCCATCAATTAGTGAT
>NW_015640056.1:160691-166788 GCF_001515625.1 Sinocyclocheilus rhinocerous
CTTAAGTTTGCCGCAAAGCATCGGCAAAAGTAATTACCATAAATGCGTCAGGGGGAAACAGTAAGAAGATATTTGAATTATTTACTAATAAACTAGTGTTTAACGTTTAAACATTGTTATATGCTTGAACTGTTCTATATATATCTATAGATTTTATTTTAGTCAAGTCATGATGATTTGAGAAGGCTAAATTGATAAAGCATATGCTAACTGTCTGCTGCTGGCCACTTGGTCGTTACTTTAAATGCGTAACGTTAATTCGGCTATGTGAGTACTCCTCATGTCTGAAAATAATATATGAAAAACAAAATTATTTTACATAAAAACATTAGGCTATAGCTTATATTTATTTAGTACATTTTTAAAGTATAAGCACAGGTAAGGCTACCTGCAAGGCATTTCTGCCAGATGCACTTCCGGCAGTGCCGGTTGAGCAGCTGCAGGGTCGTCAGCCGGGAGCCACCCGTCCTTGATGTTTCGCTCCTTTAATCCCGGAACATCTCTAGGTCTAGGTCTATAGTCGCACCGGGAGTGACGCGGTTGAGCAGCTGCAGGGTCGTCAGCCGGGAGCCACCCGTCCTTGATGTTTCGCTCCTTTAATCCCGGAACATCTCTAGGTCTAGGTCTATAGTCGCACCGGTAGTGACGTCATGGGCTGTCGCCGGCCAACGTGTTGTTGGTGTTTTTTCAATGTATGCTTCAGACACGGGTCACGACGAGGCGTTCCCCATAGCGACCCCTAGAGGATGCAGTTCGAAGTTCCCTTGAAAGGGAAACAAACAGGGCTTGCAGAAGGTGCGGAAAACAGCTGCAGAAAAAAAAATGTGGTTAATAGATTTCAATAAAAAAGAACAACCGATTTAAATGACTCGAACAGTGTGTGAAAGAAGAACAACAATGATTTCTTACACAATTTTAGGGTGTTTAAATGTTGTACTGGAAAACTACTGATTAAGAAAACAATTGTTTGCATTGTATTTTTTTTTAATCATTAAGCATGTCCTTGCACATTGAAATCGATTGTTATATATAATATACCACACGATTTTTGATGAAGCAGAAGACAATCAGGGCTGTGAAAATAATCTGGAAACACAAGAGACTTAAAGCGATACTTCACTCAAAAAAGGGAAATTCTGTCATTTTCTCATCCTCATCACATCTGTGTGACTTTTTCTTCTGTGGAACACAAATAGTAGATATTTTCTAAATTATTATAAAGAAAGTCAATGGGGTCCAGTGTAGCTTGAAGATGTTTTGAAGATATTTTAAATAACATTGGGCTTTGTTATACAGGTTTGGAATGACATTCAAAACGTCGTTCCAAAACAAAATATTCATGTTGTGCTTTTTATACAACAAATGCATAAAATGACCAGGGCTGGCAAACACCAAAAAAACATGTCACTCTGCCCCATAACTACTTTCATTGGCTCAGTAGACTTTTATTGTTATACATGATTGGAAATGTATTGGTGTAGGACTGAGAAATTGGACAAGTGTTTGTGGGAATTATCTCCTGTCAAGCTCCAAATGCAGGTAAATATGGCAGATGGATTTCTCAGTTTCACAGGCCGCTCTGGCGGGTGATCATTTCGTTGTCGATTAGTTGAATATGTGCACTGTGGCAGGAAACACGTCTCATAAAAGCGCATGACACACATTACTGTCACTTGCTTAAATATTACCAAATAGTCTGTCATAGCAAGGGAGTCAAAGACTGGGATTTTTCAGGAAAAATGTCAGTATCATGTTCCTGAGTTCAGAGGATTGAATTTGTGTGTTCCTACTTCCTGCAAAACATCACGTCTGACCTGTTGGATTAAGTTTTTGTTTACCTTATAATATTGTGATTTTCTGTGGTCAAAGAAGCTATATTCAGTTCATATCGTATACTATATGTTTTTTTTTTATACACTATAACATTTAGGCTTCTGCTGTCACGCCCCTGGACTCTGTCTGTGTGTGCTTCCCCCCCCACCTAGTTTCTCCCTCATGTTAATTGTTCATTGCTCCCAGGTGTGTCTCGTCATCCCCTCGTCAAGTATATAAAGAGTGTTCTGTTCCGTGTTTCCTTTGTCCGTCCATTGTGCTGCATGTATTCCCTGTTTCAGATATTAAAATAATTGCTGCTCTGAAGACTCGCTGCTGAATAATTTGTGCAGATTTTCCTCACTGGGGGCCGATTTGGAGCATCTGCTGAAAAAATAAATGTAAAGGAAAGTTGAAGCTCATGACAGCACTGCGTGGACTTCTTGGGATTCCTGTCTTCATCTGCCTTCTCCTAAGTTATCTGATCCTACCTGTTACTACCTGATCCTGAGCTACTCCTGACATTTGTCCCTGCTGAAACCATTCATGCTGTAGGATTTCCTCTATAGTTGCTCTCTCGGTTGGGTCACGAGTCATGCAGCGGCATATCAAATCCTGCAATTCTGTACAAGGTTTCACGAGCACTGGTTAGTCACGTACAGTACATTCTTTATGTCTACATGACACGTGAACATAGTCATATATGAAATTAATGTTGAAATATGTAGTATGTATTATGTAAAATATTGTTCTGCTGCTTTGTGTTTAACAATATTATTGTCATTGTGTTAATGGTATAATTGTTCCCTCTCACCTGTGGATATTTTGTGCTTAAACCTCAGACTACCATGCATCATGTCTCTTAGACTTTTAAAGGGTTGACGTTTGTACACCATTGAGTACATCATAAAGCCCAGAGACCAAACAGTTGTTGGCCCTGCCTCGTATTTTAAGTCCACATAGTACTCAGGTGGGCGGACTCCTCCTGTAAGCAAGAGATATTCAGGTTAAACAAACAAGTCACCAGCATCACACTACACAGAAGACTGACATCTCATTAGGACTTAGTGCAACAGTAACACAAAATGCCAGCTCACCTGTAAAACCACCCAAGTAGCCTGAACTTTTGACGAGGTCACTGCAGCCAAAGTCTATCAGTTTGACTTGGTTCGTCTTTGTGTTGATCAGAAAGTTATTTAACTTAATGTCACGGTGGAAGACGCCTCGGTCAAGACAGTGCTTGGCTCCCAGCACCGCTTGGTACATCAGGCTACGTGTCTGTGATTCATCCAGTAGCTGCATGTTGTTAAGCATGAACTTGAGCAAGTCTTTGCAGGGTTGCAGATACTCCAGGATCAGGATGTACCGATCGTCCTCTTCGAACCATTCCAGCATGTGCACAATGTAGGGGCTTAACGGAGGTCGTTTCAGCAGCAGGTTTAGAGCCACTTCTGCAAACAGCGGCTTGGAACAGCCAGGCTACAGCAAAGAGAGTTCAATAATTAAGAGTTCAATATCACATTTCACTTGTTTTTAAAATATAATTTGCATTAAATTATAATTTGTATGTAATTTGTATTTAAGTTTTGACAACTTACAATTTCAATAAACCGGTCTCCATCTCTTTTAGGGATGATTTTTATGGCAACCTGCAAAAACAAAAAGTCATAGTATTAGTAATACTACAAAAGTAGTCGTTTTGCAACACTAGATGTTACAGATGGGTAAACTGATCATATTAAATCTGGAATTTAACATTAAAGATTCTGTATTGTCATTATCACAAATATTTCCATTTAAATTGACTTGAAACACATTTTGGTCAAAGCACTGATTTGTACATTTGGTGAATGAAGCGGTGATTCTACCTGCTCACGTAGAAATTTCGAAATCCCCTCGTACACAGTGCCAAAGCCTCCTTGTCCAATCTTTCTTCCCACTTCATAAATTTCATCAAACGGAACTGCAAAAATATACAAAAGGAGCATGTTAATATATGAGATTCACAGTTTTACATGAAGCCCAATAGCAGTGCTTGAATAAATATACACATCCAGTGCACATCAGCTCTACGGAGACTAAATATGGTCAATGTCTGAGATAAACTCTGCATCTGAAATTGAATACAAAGTAGGTTTAAATTCAAATGTAGCACCTACTCAGTATGAGATTTCAGACGCACTGTAAGTGAAAGTAAAACAGCAGGATTCTTTCAATTTCTTTACAACTATATTTATTTAAATACACAATCAGAAAAATGCTACTTGGTCAGGAGTACTAGATTTATCATTTGCGTTTGAATTATTTTATATGGAATTAGACATACGCATATAAACACACAGACTTACTAGGGTAACTAGACACAGGTTTAAAACAATCAGTGGAGGAACAAGAAAAGGGCAAAAAGGCTCACCAGGAGTTGGATCAGTGAAACAGGCTGCTCTGAAACGGGTTTGATCTCTGATTCGTCTATGCTTGGAAGCACCTGGAAATTCTGGAGCTGCTGGCTCAAGGTCAGATGCTCCTACGACAGGCGTCATCTTTGAAGCATCTGGATCTCGATCCGGGTCAGATGAAACAGGCTGCGGATCTTCTGGAGTATCAGTCGGATCCTGTAGAGCCGCTGAATCGAGGATGGTTGGATCTGGCTGAAGATCAACTGGATCCTGCAGAGCCATCGACTCAAGGACGGACTGATCTGGCTGAGGATCAACTGGATCCTGCATCGACTCAAGGATGGACTGATCTGGCTGAGGATCAACTGGATCCTGCAGAGCCGTCGGTTCAAGGCCGCATTGATCTGGCTGAGGATCAGCTGGATCCTGCAGAGCCATCGACTCAAGGACGGATTGATCTGGCTGAGAATCAGCTGGATGCTGCAGAGCCATCGACTCAAGGATGGACTGATCCTGCTGAGGATCAGCTGGATCCTGCAGAGCCATCGACTCAAGGACGGACTGATCCGGCTGAGGATCAACTGGATCCTGCAGAGCCATCGACTCAAGGACGGACTGATCTGGCTGAGGATCAGCTGGATCCTGCAGAGCCATCGACTCAAGGACGGACTGATCCGGCTGAGGATCAACTGGATCCTGCAGAGCCATCGACTCAAGGACGGACTGATCAGGCTGAGGATCAGCTGAATATGTGTCGGGCTGTGGATAAAGAGGAGCCACTTTGTGCTTTTTGCTTTGTTTTGTTGCACGTTTTACAGCCCACCACGTTCTTTTGAAGAATGCACAGATGTGTTTCTTCTTCTTCCAAGGACGGACTGATCCGGCTGAGGTTCAGCTGGATCCTGCGGAGCCATTGACTCAAGGTTGGACTGATCTGGCTGAGGATCAGCTGGATCCTGCGGAGGTGTCGGTTCAAGGATGGATTGATCCGGCTGAGGATCAGCTGGATCCTGCGGAGCCATTGACTCAAGGATGGATTGATCTGGCTGAGGATCAGCTGGATCCTGCGGAGGCATCGGTTCAAGGATGGATTGATCCGGCTGAGGATCAGCTGGATCCTGCGGAGCCATCGACTCAAGGATGGACTGATCTGGCTGAGGATCAGCTGGATCCTGCGGAGCCATCGACTCAAGGACAGACGGATCTGGCTGAGGATCAGCTGAATATGTGTCGGGCTGTGGATAAAGAGGAGCCACTTTGTGCTTTTTGCTTTGTTTTGTTGCACGTTTTACAGCCCACCACGTTCTTTTGAAGAATACACAGATGTGTTTCTTCTTCTTCCCGTTTGTTTGATTCTCTAAAAAACCCAAGCAGAAATTGAAGAGATAGAAATTACCACCAGATATTAAAAGTCAAATTTTGAGGCTAGACCACAATAATAAACATAGTTTCCAAAACTAACAAACATGCTGTAAATATTAGATAAATAAACATACTTAATAATGTCACTAGTAGGGATGCTCCGATCAGGATTTTTGCAGCCGATACTGAGTACCGATTTCTTGTCATGGTGATCGGCCGATACCGATGCCGATTCTGATGCTTCAAACTTTATATAGACGGTTTCATCGGGCGCACGCGCCTGGCCCGGCCCGGCCCGAAGTTAACTTCCGGTCTGTGTTTGTTTATCAGTCTGGCTATGGCACCGGCTACAAACGCAGTTAAAGTTAAAGTTAAGGTGATGAGTAGACTTGAAGTTGGGCTCAGGTGGTTGTGCTGTGGGATGTGTTTCCCATACATTTATTTATTTGTGGCGCTCGCCACAATATCAAAACTGACCGATTTTCCAAAAGGCTTCATAGAATAAACATGAGTACGTACTGCACATT
>NW_015640056.1:166898-167231 GCF_001515625.1 Sinocyclocheilus rhinocerous
GAGCACGTACTGCACATTTAAAAATCAAAACGAGGCGCGGGTGTTTTTATATCACTGTATTTCTGAAGGAAGACTATCTTTAGAACATTTTCGATGTCATTTTCATTTCATCTTTCATGTTATATGCCTGATAAAGCAGAGTTTGTGAGCTCAGCGCTGCTTTGTGTACAGCTGTTATAAATGATGCAAATATTAACTATATATTTTTTCATGAGGCAGACTATTTCGTGTGTGTGTGTGTGTGTGTGTTCGTTCGCCTGATCGGGAAGTTGCAGTGACAGAAACGGTGACATTCCAGATAAAGTTTGAAAGGAGTAAAGCCTGTGTTAATGC
>NW_015640056.1:167284-167538 GCF_001515625.1 Sinocyclocheilus rhinocerous
GCAGCGCGGAGAGCCGCTTCAGAAACGTGCCGCGGCTGGCTGATAAACACAAGCACTGAGAGCGGCCGCGATCAGCTCCTGTGGCTGTGGAGCCGTAATGCGCCGCAGATGTGTGCAGTGTGTGCAGTGACAGCTCTAACGTCACTGAATATGCTGTTAAAAATGAACCATCCATTCATCATCATGCAAATCATGCAAAACAAATAGCAAATTTTTCATTGTTTCTCGAAACGTCATAGCATTTCCACACCGAC
>NW_015640056.1:170960-184059 GCF_001515625.1 Sinocyclocheilus rhinocerous
GCAGTGACAGAAACGGTGACATTCCAGATAAAGTTTGAAAGGAGTAAAGCCTGTGTTAATGCTATTGAGTAGGCTAATATGGCCAAAGAAGATATTTTGTTTTATAAATAAATGTTTATTTAAAAGCAGCCCACGATCAGCGATACGGCTCAGACAAGGTTTTGTTCCGTCCTCCATGCTGTGCCAACTCACAAAAGACTATTTTTAGACAAGCAGCGCGGAGAGCCGCTTCAGAAACATGCTGCGGCTGCAGTATAAAATCAAGCACTGACTAGAGCGGCCGCGATCAGCTCCGGTTCCCGTGGAGCCGTAACGCGCCGCAGATGTGTGCAGTGAGGCGCAGATCAGCTCTAACGTCACTGAATATGCTGTTAAAAATGAACCATCCATTCATCATCATGCAAAACATACACGACAAATAGCAAATTTTTCATTGTTTCTCGAAACCTCATAGCATTTCCACACCGGTGATGACATGACTGTGGCTTAAAATCATTTACGTCCCCACGCATCATGTACGTGGTCAGGCGTTGACGTCATCAAACTGCGATCGGTTTGTGAGTTCGGCCCAATAGTGAGTACCGATCGAGTCATGAAATGTGATTATCGGCCGATACCGATCTCTGGCCGATAGATCGGAGCATCCCTAGTCACTAGACACGTGTGAAAAAACAGGACAGAATTAAAATGACAGTAGACCCACCTTCAGCTGGCTCAGGATCAGCTGGATTTGGATCCAAGTTCATCAGCGTGACGCTGGATGGACCTGGCAGAAGATCAGTTTGATCCTGTAGAGTTGTTGGCTCAAGGCCGAATGGGTCTGGCTGTGGATCAGCTAGATGCCAAAGTGCAGTTGATTCGAGGCCGGATGGACCACACTGGGAATCAGCTGAATCTGTGTCGGACACAGGCTGAAGAGGGGCCACTTTGTTGCCTTGACGTCGACACTGGTTAGCGCTTTTTACAGCCAGCCATGTGTTTCTGAAGAATGCACAAAGGCTATTCTTCTTGCGTCTTGAAGGTTTTTCTTAAAAAGAAAGAGAAAAAAAGGGTTATTACATTGACATTATTTTTTACTAAAATCTATTTTACTAAAATGTAAAATCTAAAATGTACTCAAATCTAAAATCTTTACATTAAACATAAAACATTAAAACGAAAATGTAATTAAAATGCAAAAATATAAATTAGGGCTGTCAGTTATTAAAATTGTAAAATAAAATGTTTTTATCTAATTAATTACATGATGTGGTGATTAATTAATTGCAAATTAAATTTGGCTGTTAAAGTAACCCCAAAAGTTAATTTAAAGCCATTATTGTTTTAAATGAGAAAAGTATCAAGAAGATTTAGAAAGAAATATTATATTTGATTTATTTGAACATAAAATGTATTACATATAAACGTTTAGGCTACAACAGCGTAACATAAACTATGGAACATAAATGAAGATGATTTGAGAAACATCTCAGTATTTTTTGTTCATGTGAAAGTCATTGTTAACCAAAACAGCTTGGTTACCAAAAGTCTTCAAAATACCTTATTTTATGTTCCACACAAGAAAGTAAGTAAGTCATGCAGGTTTGAAACGACATGAGGGTGAGTAAATGATGACAGAAATTAAATTTTTGAGCAAACTATCCCTGTAAGGTGTTTTTTTTTTTTAGTGATGATACTCTAAATAAGACACTAAAACTGCCGGTAGTTGGCGGTAAATGTCTTTATGAGTAAGTAACTGAGTCATTCATTCATTCGGTTAGTTCAAACTGCGGATTCATTCAGAAATGAATCACCGCTGTGTTGCTCTGAGACGCACAACAGTTGTGCAGTGGCTTTATAGGTCATATTTTCTTTGGCAAAAACAGACAATATTGTGTTTAAAATATAACACAATATTAAATTCTTATTTACTGAACTGTTGTATAAAATCACATTTGCACTCTGCTATTCGGACATAAACAACACTCCTGTGATCGCTTATCCTATGATATAAATATGAGACAAAAAACTCATACAGCGGCATTTTTTGCCCCAGTATATTGAATTTTAGGGACATATAACTACATTTATGGACTACATCACGCAGTGAGTTGCCCTGCATCAGGTTTGTCAACAGTCTGTATGAAATGTAAGGTGACATGCAGGTCTGGGGCGGGACGTGTGCGTTAACTGCATGGAAATATTTTAATTGCGTTATTTTTTTTCCATAATTAATTAATTTAATTAACGCGTTTAATTGACAGCCCTAATATGAATATTTTCATTGTAATTTATTTCACATAAGGTAATACACAAGGAATATATATATATATATATATATGCGTTTTTACAGCCTACTACGCATTAACCAATCACACACGATGCTGTTGAGCTTATGAAAGCAATGACCAATCAGAGGTGTTCAGATGAGTCATCGCTAAAATGCTGGTGTTGTCTTCACTCGCTCGCTGACAGAATACCTCTTTCTGGCGAATTCTCTCATCAGAAACAACAATAAGTGCAAATGTTTGTACAAATCTATAAGATAGTAATTTCATAGTGTAAACAGCTTCAGTGATTTTAATGGAGAGTTCATTATGGGGTAGTTGGACAAGTAATTTAAGGCACCATGAAATGTAAAATGAGAACAGTTCGAAGTTTACACCTCTTAGTCATAACCTACACTGCACATTTTAGAGTGGCCTTTTATTGTGGCCAGCCTAAGGCACACCTGTGCAATAATCATGCTGTCTAATCAGCATCTTGATATGCCACACCTGTGAGGTGGATGGATTATCTCGGCAAAGGAGAAGTGCTCACTAACACAGCTGAAAAAAAAGAGAAATAATATTTCATAAAAACCTTTAAAATTGCCAAAGAAGTAAGGTAACACCAGTGACAAAAAAAAGGGTTCATGCGATCTTTAAATAAATATACAAAAAATATAAAAAATCATTAAGCTGTCATTTATGTGTATTCATAAAGTCAAAAGGCAATCTAATAATGTGGTCTAAGTTTAAATGTTAAAAAAATAAATACATTTTAAGACATCTTGCCATACCAAAAGTGGACGTTTCTGTAGAATGACCCACTTAAGTAAACAGACAGGATTTTTTTACATAGTTAATAGATTACATTATTAGTTTACTTTGACCATCATAGATCAGCATAATCTATAAAGGTGAGAATCAAGATATTTCATGATGTAGTTAATGCGTTTGGGGATGTTTCGAATAAAAAGGAAGAAAGAAATAAAACAGCAAAGTGCTGTTGTGGCTGTGTGTCACATGACGACCCCCACGATATATATATATATATATATAGGCTGTGTGTGTGTGTAATAAAATTACAACATTTCACAATAAAGAAATTGCAGACAAATTGAAGTTTGTTATTGACCTGTGGGGCTGTTCTCCATAGCCGCTGCTGCAGGAGAAGCCTCTGGGTTTACTCCTGAAGGGTCGGTGGTGTTTCCTCCAGCTGTCAGAGTATCATCTGCTGACACTGAACACTCAGTGTTGAGCTCCACTGACTCCAGCACAGGAGAAACACTAGAGCTCACAATGAAGCGCTGGAAAGCGCAAATCTCGAGTGTTTGCTAACGTGATAATTAATCTTTGCTTCTGCTCGGATTTTCACTGAACTGACTGCAAACCGACGCTAAACTCCGCTGTGGAATGTTGCCATTGCGACGTCACGGGCCTCTGTGACGTCACATTCGCTTATACTGGGCGCGTGAGGAACGTAGCTGCACATAATCCTATTATGCTGCCTTCACGCGAAGTTTCATATTTCCCACTTCTTAAATCGAAATTACAAGTTAGTGCTTTATTCGGAATATATATATATATATATATATATATATGACCAATGGAAGACGGTTAATTCTTGGCTGTATATAAGATTTCTAGTCAATATGAAACGAATTTCTAATAAAATATTGCGTCTCGTTACCGATATAAAGTTGGTTCGACGTTTGACGTTGGATATTAGACAGATATTCAGCCGTGAAAAAATTCAATAAATTCTTAGTGGATGAGCATAATTGTATAAAAAAATGTCTTTTCTGAAAAGCATTAGAACGTAGAACTGAACACACATCGCAGTTTATTTGTTTTACTCCTCCTCGATATGTTGCAATGCATAAAGTCTATAGCAGCAGCGAGCTAGCGCTTAGGCCAGCTAGGGACCGTCTACAAAACACACTTAATGGATAAAACGATTAATGTTTTCCCACAGGAATGTTTTTTTGTTTGTTTGTTTTACAATTAACAAAACAAGTGCAATTTGTGCACCAAGGTCTTTGAAAGATATAAAGACAAACACTTATAACGCTCACTTGAATTTAAATAAGAAATACTGTAAACAAGATATGTGATAGTGGTTATTATTATATTATTACTATTAATAAATATATGAATAAAAGAAAAACAATATTAAAAATCATTATGATTCCATAATCCAGTGGTTATGTATGACACCAAAAATGTACACGCTATTGAAATTAAAACCAATAAATAAATGTATTTAAAATAAAAACACTCTTCTGTATCAACCTCATGGTGTGTGTCTTGTTACTGTTTTTATAAGAACATTTTTATATTTGTTTTAGTCACAGAACTATAACAGAAAACATGCTATTGAAATTCAACAATTAAGATAAAGCTGGCAAAGTGTTGTTTTGCAGTTGTTTTGACTTGAATTTGAAAATCAATATTTTTAATAAATTAATTTATAACACAGTTTTATTACACAACTACAATGGGTGTGTCTTGTTACAGATTAGACAAACATGTTGATGGTGGTTTTAGCCACAGAACTATAATTGAACACATACTATAGAAAATTAAACCAATACATAATTTAGTTTAAAATAAATACAATCTTCTACCTGAACTTCAAAGGCTGTATCTTGTTACATATTTCTTAAAGAACATTTTGCAGTAGTTTTCATTGTCAAAAGAGATGCAGAAGTCACGCTATTGACATTCAAGAATAGCTTGCGAAACATTCCGTCTCCAGTGTTACTGCCCCCTAGAGGAAGATACTGCAGTTGTTTTGGCTGAGTTTGACATTCAAACCTTTAATAAATTAATTTAAAATGCATACAGTTTTCCATCTCAACTTTTTACAACCAGCTCTGATGCCTATGTATCCTCTTCCTTGGACATAAGAATCACGAAGGTAGGTAACTAACATTTGCAACTGATTTATCAAAAATCATTTATGTCACGTTCTGCTCTGTGTAAAAGTGTTATTCTATTCTCTTGTTTTTGATCAAAGGTTTTTCTGAGCCCTTAGAAAAATCAACCTTGACGAGGGAAGAATGCTTGTTCTTTTAATGTTGTGATTGCAGGACTTATTTGGCGTATGCCAATGGACTCCAGCAATGTTCATCCTGGATGAGAAGATCTGAAATCAACATGTTGGCTTACAAATAATAACAGCACATTATTTCATTTTTTCCCTAAATTATTTAAATGACAGAACTAATTGTTTAGAACAAATTGTATTTAATAATGCAGTTTGTTATAATCATATAATCAATTAAATTAACTGAATTTTTCTGTTTGATTATATAGTAATAGTGTCTCTTTATTGTACATTATGCTCAGTTAGGTGCTTGAATTTGAATGTTGTGAATCGGATGCCTTTTATTGGATATGTAGAGAACACTTTGTGTTTAGTAAATGTTCTGAGTTCATGATTCCTGCTTTTTTCCCCCATCCTAAATACTGGTCTCTCGCCAGAACACAGTAGAAAACATGGGATGAGCAGTGCAAGCCAAACTCTTTAATATGTGTGATGAACACAGGACGGTATTTTTTCAATTGTATGTCACGTCTATGTCATGTTTACATTTTGAAGGTGACAAAATAAAGTGCTTAACAACTGTTTAACAATTAAAACTGAACCATGCTGTGAGATCTTTTTTACTGACTGGTTCTTTTTCTAGCTTCCTTATTGTCTTGTATTGTGTTTTGTAAGTCCTGTGACAACCACTAAGTGGCAACCCCAACTTTTCATGACATAAGTAAAATATATAATATGATGATGATTTGTTTTTCCCAAATATGGCTGATATTCTAAAAGAGATCACTAACCTCATAATCATTTACCAACATAAGCATTTACAATCATTTATCACATGAATACCATGCCTCTACCAAACATCAATTAGAACAAGAAAAGCTTTATTATTTACTTTTTTGCAGACTTATTAAACTACAAATATGACACAATAGTCTGACAGATTTATAAATACAGTTTAATGAGCAGGGGTCTGTTTATATGAACTATAACTTTGGATTGTGCCAGTAATCTCTTTTGAGCGGTATCAACCTAGTGGTACTAACATATTCTCTATCCTAATTAATCACATTATGTGTTTTCAGTGTTCTCGTCTGCTAATAATTAGGAACACAGATGAAAATGTCTATAAATACAGTGTCTTTGTGGTAATTGGCACCATTGTTACTAGGCCATATACAGCCCAGACAAATGGAGCCAAGTAAGGTTCAAGAGATCAAAATTTGTTGGGGATGGGCCTTATTGGCAAGTTGACTCCCACTGAAAATGGCCACCAATACATATGAGTTATCGTGGACTATTTTACCAAGTGGTCTGAAGCCTATCCTCTCAAAACCAAAAATGCAGAAGAGGTCACAGTGCATTCTTGATTTTTTTTTTTATTTTTTAATTTTGGGA
The DNA here is from genome assembly GCF_001515625.1 of Sinocyclocheilus rhinocerous. Lineage (NCBI taxonomy): Eukaryota > Metazoa > Chordata > Actinopteri > Cypriniformes > Cyprinidae > Sinocyclocheilus > Sinocyclocheilus rhinocerous. Next base: position 177,648 of record NW_015640056.1, read on the forward strand.
ACCGAAGTGATCAGATTTTAACTGATCGGAGGAGAGAGTTTGTAAACAAGGTTAATTTAACACAAATCAATTCAAAATGTATTGATGTGACCATAAACAATATATATACAATTATTATTTTTTCAAAGGTCAATTTTAGCCTGTGTGACAAACTGGGCATTACCAGGAGTCTCTGTTCTCCCTACCATCCCCAGACAAATGGCCTTGTTGAGCGAATGAATGGCACAATTCAAAGGTATATATAAATATGAAAAGACACGTTGAGTAGTTTTTGAATGTTTCATGATTTTCTTTTTAATTCTTAATGTTCAGAAGTCTGACAAAAAATGGTTGGGGAAAATCCTTCATCTTGGCACATACATCTAAGTGCTACAGTGTTTGCACTAAGAACAAAAAAAACAAATCACAACACAGTTTTCCCCATACTTTTTAATGTTTGGGAGAGAGGCAACGTTTTCCATGTGAGGTACCGAAGGATTATGAGGTTAGTGATTTGTGTACTTTGTTTTTGTAACAACATGATCTAGAAAGATGTGAATAATTATTGTGAATGTTTTACTTAGATCTGTCATGGAAAAGTGGAAGCCATGGTTGCCACTGAGCAACTTTCTGAGGGGTTGAGCGATAGGAGGGAGACCATGGAAGCTGTAAATCAGAACATCTCAAAGAGTCAGGACAACGTGCAGAAGAAGAAAATAGAAAGAGGGCAGGAGCACAACTTTGTGGTTGGTGACAAGGTATTGGTGAGGAATGTGTGACAGGAGAACAGAAAAGGTGGAAAAATGGACCCAGACATGCTTGGTCCATTTACTGTTGTAAGAATTGAAGAAAAAATGGTTGAAGTAGTTTCAAAGAAAGGGGGGAAAAAACAATGAAATTTAATACAGATCACTTGATAAAGTATGTTGAGCCAGAGCCCCACATTCCAAAAAATGGATTCCATCAAACTCACCCAGCCCATCTCCTCTTGCCAGTCCTCCTCTTCCCAGGTTTCCTCCTCCTGCCTCTCTTCCTAGTTCCACTAAGGGTCTGTCAGCCCCAAGCAGCACCTCCACCAATCCATGTTTAAGGTTCTTTCCTCACCTCGGCATACTGCTACCCACTCAGTTGATAGCTCCAATACACAGACTCAAGTGAACCCATCGGGCCCATCAACCCATCACTCTTGCTCCCCAGACACAATTCATGCATCAGCATATTCAGAAGAACATGGTAAATATTAAGTGGTTTGACTATATTTGACCGTGCCATAGCTCAGTATTTTACTTTGTGATCTCATGTGTTTCTTTTAGTGATAAATGATATATGGGAGGGCAACAAACAGCAAGTGTTGTGGAGCAAAATGGGCACTTTTTTTGAACCTTAAACCGCATGAACACATTTCATTACACCAAATACACAAAATAATGTTCTTTTTAGCAGCATCATATGACCCCTTTAAGCACTAATAACTCCTCTTATAACCATTGAAGCTGTCCATACTCGGTATGATAAATGAATCTCTTACTTACATCGTTCGTACATCTGCACTTTGTTGCTTATGATGAGGAAATTTGCGAGTATCAGTCTGAACAAAACTCTGGGCTTTCAGCGGTGACTGATCTGAACGCCTCTGATTGGCTAATGCATTCCTAAGCTCAACAGAATCGTGTGTGATTGATTATAATGAGCAATGCTGTAAAAACGTGTAAAAATAAAATATGTTGTAACATGAACAGGTCTAAATTTAATACAGCAATCGAAACTTCATTGTAAGTATTATAATTTTATTGAAAACCCAGGGGACCCCCCCAAGTATATTTTTTTGGGTGTTATGGGGGGTCCCTTAATGGGAGGTCCGGGGGGACCCCCGACCCCCCCCCTCAATTCGAACACTGTGTAAAATTGAATTATTTATTATGATTTATTTATTTTCCTTCCACCCACCCAATAATTTGAATATATTTATGAGGAGCTCCTCCTGTAGTTTGTGCCCTATATTTGTTGCTCCTTTTTTTCACCAAGTTTGTTATTTTGGGGGCATTTAAGTTGCTGCTCCAAGTTTATCTTCAGTTTTGTGCACTTAATTCACTTCTAATTTTTTTATAGCAAATTCTCATTTTGTTAAGTTAAATGTGTTTATTTTTGTGAAGTAAGTTTTCTCCTATTTCCCTCCTAAGTTAAAAAGTAAACACAGTAGCACAAGGAGCCAACACACCTAGTTGTTTATGCTTGTAGTAAGAAGATTTGATGATGCTGTTGTCGCTGAAGTCTATTCGTTTGAGGTCCATCATCTTTGTACTGACCACCAGATGATACGGTGGAAGACACCTTGGTCAAGACAGTGCTTGGCTCTAAGCAATGTTTGCAACATCAGGCTACGTGTCTGTGATTCGTTGTCATAGAGGAATCTGTGCTTTTGCAGGGTTGCGGATACTCCTGGATGAGGATGTAATCCTTTTCCTCTTCAAACCAATCCAGCATATACACAATGTAGGGGCTTAACGGACACTGTTTCATCGTCAGATTTATAGCCACTTCGGCAAACAGCGGCTTGTAACACTCAGGCTACAGAGAAGAGTTCAACAAAAGGTTAGCTGACTATGGGTGTGTTTGATTTCTCAGAATGCAGCGAGTGATTTTACCTGCTGTCCATTATTTTTCCGGATCCCCTTGTACACAGTGCCAAAGCCTCCTTCTCCAGTCTTCCTTCCCCATTCATAAAGTTCTTAGTCTTACATGAAGTCCAGTACCCAAAATTCCTGGGGCCCAGATCAGGCCCACACCTGACACTTTCATCTGGCCCACATACAGCGTGGAATGATGGCACTTGGGCGGTCCGCTCCTGTTTGCCAGATTTGGGCCACGAGCAAGCCAAAAGAAGGCCCAATGTCAGCCATGAATAAACCAAATGAAGCAGAACTAGCCCAAATCCGGGCCACATTTATTTTAATTCTGGCCCAGATACGGCCCAGATTTAACACCTTGTTCTGGCCCACATAGCCTACTACGTAGAATGATGGCATTTGTGGGGTCCACTCCTGTTTGCCAAATTTGGGCCACAAGTAAGCCATAGAAAGGCCGCATGTCAGCCATGACAATAAATAAATAAAAGAAAGTAGAACTGGCCCAAATCTGGGCCACATTTATTTAATTCTGGCCCAGATCCGGCCCAGATCCAACACCTTGCTCCGGCACACATACTGTGTGGAATAATGGCATTTGGGCAGTTCAGTTCTGTTTGCCAGATTTGGGCCTCAAGTAAGCCTTAGCAGTGCTGCATGTAAGCCAGCCAAATAAACGAAAACTGGCCCTAATGTGGGCCACAGTTGATTTTTATTCTAACCCTGGTCTTCCCCAAGGCCCTGTCCACACGAACGCGGTTATTTTTAAACCCGCATCTTTTCACATGCAAACGCAGCACCAGGTCACTGAAACCGAACATTTTTGAAAACTCCTGCCAGGGTGAAGATTTTCAAAAACTCCGGTTGCCGTGTTATCGTGTAAACAGCGAAACCGGAGTTTTTGGCTTGTGACGTCGGAGCCTGTGCTGTTATCTCTGCCTACTGGAAACTTTTTCAGGCTTCTGATTGGCCAACATGGCTTTACGGTTGAGATTATATCGCCACCTGTTGGTTTGGCATGCTCTTGACAGTGCTTCATGGCATGCGTTTGTGTTTTCATGTGGACGGAGATTTTTTTAAAAATGGAAGAAGAAAAAACTCTTTTTAAAAATCTAATTTTTAAAAATACCCATGTACGTGTGGACATGGCCATAGACACAAGACCAGACAAACTCAAAGTGAACATACAGGAACTTAAGTACTCAGACTAAACAAGGATAATTAAGTAGGCACACCTGAACAGAATAATACAATCAACACAACAAGGGAAATGGTGCAAAAGGAAAACAAAGTCCAAATGAACAGAAACCGTGACAGTAATAGTACAATCATTATAGTGCACTTCTGTTTTTATGCTGCACAGTACACATATAAAAAAACCTGCCATTAAAAGCATGTTTCAAAAAATAAATTGCTGCGTGTGTAGCCTTCTTAAGTCTCACATCCAGATCACCCTGCATCAGTTGACTGTGTTGCATCCTACTAAAAGTAGCCAAATTCTATTAGGCCATATTTACAATTCCAAGCTTCCATTTCAATTAGCCAGTGTCAAGTGTTACAACCAGAAGTGGTCCTCATCTGTTTTATTATATATGGGGCATATTTGCCATGTCAAATGTGGGAAAAGTTGGCTTACACACTGATTAGCCAATGCTGACTGTGCCGTATATTTGCCAAAAGTGGCCCAAATTGTTATTAATTATTTGGGCAATATTTGTCATTTTATATGCGGCCCACATTTGCGGCATCATATAAGGGCCACTTTAGGCTCACAGCCACATTAGCCAGTGCTCACTGTGCCATATATTTGCCAAAACTGGCCTAGATACAGTTTAGGATAACTGTGGCACATTTGTGGCATCATATGTGGGCAACTTTAGGCTCACAGCCACATTAGCCAGTGCTCACTGTGCCATATCTTTGCCAAAACTGGCCCATATATGGTTTAGGATAACTGGGCCACATTTGCGGCATTATATAAGGGTTGATTTAGGCTCACAGACACATTAGCCAATGCTCACTGTGCCATATCTTTGCCAAAACTGGCCCAGATATGTTTTATAGCTGGGCAACATTTATGGCAACATATAAGGGCCACTTTAAGCTCACAGCCACATTAGCCAGTGCTCAGTGTGCCATAGCTTTGCTAAAAACTGGCCCAGATACGGTTTAGGATAACTGTGCCACATTTGTGGCATCATTTGTGGGCCACTTTAGGCTCACAGCCACATTAGCCAGTGCTCACTGTGCCATATCTTTGCAAAAAACTGGCCCAGATATGGTTTAGGATAATTGTGCCACATTTTGTGGCATCATATGTGGGCCACTTTAGGCTAAAAGCCACATTATCCAGTGCTCACTGTGCCATGTCTTTGCCCAAACTGGTCCAGATACGTTTTAGGATAACTGGGTCACATTTGTGGAATCATATGCGGGCCACTTCAGGCTCACAGCCACATTAGCCAGTGCTTACTGTGCCATATCTTTCCCAAAACTGGCCCAGATATGGTTTAGGATAACTGGGTCACATTTGTGGCATCATGTGCGGGCCACTTTAGGCTCACAGCCACATTAGCCAGTGTTCACTGTGCCATATATTTGCCAAAACTAGCCCAGATACGTTTTAATATACCTGGGCCACATTTGCTGAAATATATGTGGACCACATTTGGTTTACACCCTGATTAGCCTTTGTCGATTGTGCCACATTTTTTGCCAAAGGTGGACCACATTTGGTTGGCACTATTTGGGCCATATTCACTATTTACCACATGGGCCACCTTAGGGTCACATTCAGATTACACATTGCCGTGAACACCACATCTTTGCCTACAGAGGCCCACATGTGATTTGATAAATTTGGGCCAGTTTTGCTATTTTACATGTGGGCCACTTCAGGCTTACATCCATTTTGTACGGCCATAAGAAGGCCACCAGTGCCGTATCATTGCTTTAAAGGGTTAGTTCACCCAAAAATGAAAACTAGCCTGTGTTTTACTCACCCTCTAAGCATCCTAGGTGTATGTGACTTTCTTCTTTCAGACGAATCCAATCGGAGTTATATTAAAAAATTGTCCTGGCCCCTCCAAGCCTTTCAATGGGGGTAAGCGGGTGTTTGTTGTCAACAGTTCAGAAGATGTGAAATAAAGTGCGCGCATCCGTAATAAAACGTCTCTCACATGGCTCCGGGACATGAATAAAGGCCTCCTGTAGCAAATCCATGCGTTTTCGTAAGAAAAATATCAATATTTCAAACGTAATAAACACTTTTCCATCACTTCTGCCATCTGTCACACGCGGAAGGCTTTCCGGCGGATGACGTAGGACGTTGGTGTTGCGTGATTAGTGACGAGTACGGAGAGAGAACAAAACAAAACGCTGTTCACGAATTAGAAGCACAAAACGGGGATTTGTAAAGAAAAATGTCGGAGGATTTCGATATAAGCCAAGAGGAGACTGGTTTTCCTTTGCTCCTGCATTTCTCAGAGGCGCGCCCACGACACCTACGTCCTACGTCATCCGCCTGAATGTCTTCAACGTACCACAGTCAGCGGAAGTGAGAAAAAAGTGTTTATTACGTTTGAAATATGGATATTTATCTTACAAATATGCATGGATTCGCTACAGGAGGCCTTTATTCATGCCCCAGAGCCGTGTGAGGGACGTTTTATTACGGATGCGCGCACTTTATTACACATCTTCTGAACTGTTGACAACAACCCGCTTACCCCCATTGAAAGGCTTGGAGGGGCCAGGACAATTTTTATTATAACTCCGATTGGATTCGTCTGAAAGAAGAAAGTCATATA
>NW_015640056.1:184534-188790 GCF_001515625.1 Sinocyclocheilus rhinocerous
AAAAACATCTGTTTTGGTTCTGATTATCATGTTTATCGTGCTGAAATCATGCGTTTTAAACCATATGAGTTTAAACTTCTGATATACAGTTTTCTGAGAGCACATATCCGAAGCACACTGACAGAAAGCGGCCACCACACAGCATGTGAGTACCTAAGTTCTCATTCACACACAAGTTTACGTTAAAAACACACATGATACAAAAACAGTCGGTTATGTCTGTGAAGGTAAACAGCTGGGAAAGAAATCATATGTTTATATTAGATCTGTGTGGCCAGTAACATTTAACTAATGTAAACAAAGAATGCTTCTGTGTGCTGCATCCTCCCACAGGTTAACAGAGTTTAAGCAAACATCATTAATACACACATAGTTAACAAAACAAAACAATACACATTTTAATGCTATACAAGTGTGCACATTGAGAGAAATAAATAGCAGATGTTAATGTTAGTAAGTTAGCAACTTCCATGCATGTTTTAATGCTAGTGAATAAAAGGAAACGATCCACCCGCATGCCTCTGCTCAACGACAGTGCCTTAATCAGTTGTGATTTGCGTCTCAGGCCGATGATGTAATTTCCAGGGAGGTGTGTTCAGGCCTGTTGTACACGCCCCAGTCCCTTGACTCCACCCCCATGTCAAAACAATGCCAGAAAGTGAAATGCGCAAAAATGTGAAGCACAAAGGGAAGAAACGGTATCGCAAGCTCACACGTGACTGAAATGCAAAATAAAAGCAGCATTGCAAATAAATTAGTAGCTATGGCCATTGAAACTATGTGTTGCAAAATCATTGCTTTTGCTCTGTTTAATTTATATTTTGCAATTCTTTATTTTTGTTTGCAAAACTTCTTTTTTTTCTCGCAATACTTCGTTTTCTTTTGCAATTCATTATTTTTGTTTGCAAAAAGCACTTTTTTTTCTCTCAATACTTTCATTTTTGTTTGCAAAACATTATTTTCTTTTACAATATTTCAATTATTTTGCAAGTATATGTGGCATTGAATTGACTCCATGTATTTGGTGTGTGTTGCTTTTTCAAATGCACGTTATAAGCGAAGAGGCGTTTCCTCATCTCAGCGCGTGATCTCACGGGCACAAACAAACAGAGCCAATTCGGAGAGAAATAAAACGCACAGAAATAATAACGCAAAACTGAAAAAAAAAATGCAATTCAAAAACACTCCTAAACTATATGGGGCATTTTATTAGGCTTAACGCTGGATGGGCCCATCAGAGGATCTGTTTGATCCTCTAGAGCCATTGGCCACTTGTTTGAGGAAGTTCAGTGCCTACTGATATAGAGAATAACTCCCTTTGGAGTGGACTTTGTGCTTTGTAACTCTGCAGATCTTTTTCATGCAAAACAGCAACATTACACACTAAAGGAAGTTGAAAATGTAAAAAAGCATAATAGGACCGCTTTAACGTCCTCTATAGAGGCAGCTCACTAGGTTTAGGAACGAAGTGATAATGTGTGTATTGAAACAAAACCTGGTGTTGCATTGTCTAATGTGAAGAATGCACGTGTTTTATGCATGTATTTACACAGTAGGTTCAGACAGTGACCATTTCTCTGCAGCATGCGGCACCATCAGTCAACATGTCACTGAAAACTTGAGCGCCTACAGCACGATTACATGTTAATTTGACTCTCCGCACCTCCCCCTGCTCTCTGGTCCTCACTCTACCTCTCTGTCTCACTATCCCTTGTCGCCCCACAACACGGGCATATCTCGTTTTTCTTCATGTCTTGCTGATCTCCCTTAAATTCCCCTCATCATCTCTTTGATCTTTCCATCTTCACGTTTTTATCTGTGTGTTGTTTTAACACAGTGGCTTGATATTAATCAATTACAGGAGATGAAAAAGAATTTGTAGCTTTGATGAATATGTGTGCAGTTGGGTGGAGGCTGTAGATGGTCTAAAAGTGCTGATGTAAGCAGGAAAGAACAGGGACTGCAGAAAGAGGACCGAGCTAATGATGTATTGATCTGACATAGCCGCAAGGCACACACTTCTGTGTCTGGCTGTAATGTGCAAGGTGTGTTACTTTCAAATCAGAAAGGAGATAGCAGTGTGTCTGAGCATGTGCGCATTGGAGAGGATGTGAGACTAGTTTCCTGTTAAGATTGATCTCATTTGTGATTGCGACTGTAATGTTTCCCTTTAGGACCAACACAAACACTTCCTCTGAACTGAGAGGAACTGGGCCCCTCTGGTGGCTGACTATCTGCCTCAATGAAAACTTAATTATACAATCTGTTGTTTTAGGAAGCTTGTTGCTCTGCATGGTTGTAACATTAACATCCTTTCATTTACTACAAACACTGATCTGTAGACAACTCCAAATTACTCCCATTCACATTCAGTCTGGATTCAGATCACTTGCATATCCTGTAGATCCACTGGTTCAGATCATGCTTAGTTTGATCCTTATAGAAAAAACTATTTTCTATCATTTTGCCTATTATTTTAAAAGCTAAAATGCTAATCTGTAATTTGCTCCAAGTTACTCCCATTTACATTCACTTACATTCAATTACATTCAAAGCATGCCTAGTTTGATCCTTAAAAGCTTAATACGTAAAACATTACATAACTTTTTTAAATAAAATGCTAATCTGTGATCTACTCCCATTCACATTCACTTTGGATCCAGCAGATCCTTGAAAATCCAGCAGATCCACTGGTCCACAGTTTGATTCTTTGTCTAGTTTGAGCTCTGAAGGGTTCATACATAAAAAGTGAGTATGAAATTTTATGAAACTTTTAAGCTTGTATGTAACTTTACACTTACCTTTAGTTTAACTGAATTAGATACATCTTATTCACATTAATTCTGCATTCAGCAATTAAAATATTTTAACACAGTTAACGCACCTGCCCCGCCCCGCCCCAGACCTGTACGTCATCTTACATTTCATACAGTTGACTGTTGACGAACATGATGAAGGGCAACAACTATGTAGTCCATAAATGCAGTTCTGCCAGGACCACTATCGTCAAAGATGATTGACACTTAGCTTACCGTTTGGATTGGCGGTATGGTTCTGTTCTGGGCAAAATATTCCTGCAGATCCATGCAGCCTGTCATGAAGGAGCAAGGAGAGCAGCAATAACCACCTTAGGGTAAACAGAACAGAAACAAATGCAAATATCATTATTGTTCTTAATTTTATTTTAGTGTAACAACATTATCCAAGATAAAAGGAGTCTGATTCAGTGAGGAATATCAGAAAGCCAAGTCCTGACTGTGATGAAAGGAGGAGTTGGAGATGGAGGAGGTAATTATCTCCTGAGCAAGCGATAAAGCTGCTGAATAATACTGAATAGACCTTATGTAGGAATGCTGCTAAAGGCGCCGTATTTCTATACAGTGGGTATAGAAAGAATCCCCCCCCCCCCCCTTTAAAATAATCACATTTTGTTGCTCTGCAGCCTGAAATGAAGATGGACACAGTTTTTGTTTTATCCAGTTGTATTTACTCAGTGCAACTTATAACATCCAAGTGAAAGATATAACACCAACACGTCAGAAAAAAAAAAAACAATCACAGAGTTGGAAAAAGGATCACCCCTTGTGTCAGTATTTTGTTGAACCACTTTTTGTTTTAATTACAGCCTTTAGTCTGTATGGGCATGTCTCTGTGTCTACTAACTTTGCACATCTAGACTTTGCAATATTTGCCCACTCTTCTTTTCAGAACTGCTCAAGTTCAGTTAAATTTGATGGTGAGCGTTTGTGGACTGCAGTCTTCAAATCATTCCACAGATTTTCAGTGGTGTTTAAGGCTACGTCCACACGAAGCCAGAGCTTTCCCTATACAATCTTTTTTTTCCCCCTCGTCTCAAAAAATATCTATAATAAAAAATATATCTAGTCTTGTTCTTTGCCTGGATTACCCGTGTCTTGATTATTGCCTGTTTTCCTCATCTTGTCTGATCTCTGCCTGCCCTGGACTCTATTGGTCCCCGTTCAACTCTCGTTCAATTTATGGATTAGGCTTTGTTGACTGTTGGTTCATCGTTCACTGTGGGTGTCGCGGAGGAACGCGACCCCGCACTCACTCGTGTAATGGCGGCCGCACTAGAGCACGCTCAGAAAATGACGGCGACAGCGGTGCCTGATCGCAAAATGGCGGACAAAACAGCGCCCCGTTATGTCACAGCTGCCAATCCTGAATCAAGTCAAGTCAAAGTTGATCTTCATGAGTCTAGTCAAGTCACGGTTGATCTTCATGAATCAAGTCAA
>NW_015640056.1:188878-190706 GCF_001515625.1 Sinocyclocheilus rhinocerous
GAGTCAAGTCTAGTCACAGCTGATCTTCATGAGTCAAGTCAAGTCGCAGCTGATCGTCATGAGTCAAGTCAAGTCACAGCTGATCTTCCTGAGTCAAGTCAAGTCAAGAGTCAAGTCAAGTCAAGTCACAGCTTCCATTCCTGAGTCAAGTCACATCTGATCTTCATGAATCAAGTCAAGTCTCAGCTGATCTGCCAGAGCCTCGTCACGTCACAGCTGATCTGCCAGAGCCTTGTCATGTCTCAGCTGATCTGCCAGAGCCTTGTCATGTCTCAGCTGATCTCCCAGAGCCTCGTCACGTCTCAGCTGTTCTTATAGAGTCTCGCAACGTCTCAGCTGTTCGTCCAGAGTCACGTCACATCACAGCTGATCATCCAGAATCACGTCACATCACAGCTGATCATCCAGAGTCATGTCACATCATAGCTGATCATCCAGAGTCATGTCACATCACAGCTGATCAACCAGAGTCTTGTCACATCCTGTCTGTTGCACCCAGATTATCAAGGTCAGTCCTTCGGTATTCCAGTCTGGTATCCAGTGTGAGGGATGCACCGCTGGTGTCTGCATGCACAGCTGGTATCCCCCAACCCACTCACTCTAGCCCTCACGATGCACAGCTGGTATCCCCAAACCCACTCACTCTAGCCCTCATGTTCCTGAACTGATTCCCCTGTCTGAAGCGCTTCCCATGATGGGGATCGCTTTTTGGTGTGTTTGGGCTGCATTCACCACCACAGAACCTCCTGAGGTGGCAGTGTCCACTATGATGTCTCCAGAGGTGGCGGCTGAGGCTGCCGAACCTCCAGAGATGGCGGTGCTCGCTCCAGGTCCTCCAGAGGTGGTGGCTGAGGCTGCAGAACCTCCCGAGGTAGCAGCGCTCGCTTCAGCTCAGTGTATGCTGGTGGCGCCCAGCAATACACTTTCAGCCCGTCATGTCACGGTCGAAGGAACCATAGATGAACACTGTACCTGTCCTGTTTAGGAAGATGTTAATGAACTCTACCCGTTTCCTGATGTTACTACTGTAGAACCTCCAGAGCTAGCGGCATCTGCTGCAGAACCTCCAGAGGTGTCAGTAGTATTCATCTATGAACGCTCTGCCTGTTCCGTCACAGCTATGGAGGCCGTCTGTGAATTCTCGTCCTGTCCTGTCCCAGCCAAGGACGCCGTTTATGAACTCTTGCCTTGCTCTGAACCGGCCAATGAGGCCATCTCTGAACTCTGGTCCTGTTCTGAATCAGCCATGGAGGCTGATGGTGAACTGTCTGTACGTCTAGTTTCAACTTATGAGTATGATATTGAACTGTCTGTCTTGCCAGTTTCTGTCACTGAATTGTCTGCTTATCTGGTCTCAGTTAACGAATCTGATTTTGAACTTTCTGCCAGTCCTGTTTCAGTCCGTAAGTCTAATGTTGAGCCATTTGTCTGTCCACTTTCAAGTAATGTGTTTTAAGTTTCTGTCAGTCCCATTGCAATCAATGAACCTGTTATCTGCCCCCTCAGTCCAGTCACGACCCCCAGAAACCTTAACTGAGCTCCCTGAAGGCTCAAGTAACCTTGTCACAGCCCAAAGATCCGCCTTTGACCTCTTAACTCTGTCTGTCATGAGCCCAGAAACTACAAAAACACTCCATGTCTGTCCCGCTACCCCTGTCATTTCCAAAGAGACCACTAATGAACGGTCTACCTATCCTGTTTCAGTCAAGAAGTCTAGTTTTGAGCCATATGTCTGTCCTGTTTCGACCAATGAGACTGATTTTGAATGGTCTGCCTGTCCAGTCTCAGTCAGTGAGTCTGTTTGTGAACTGTCTGCCTGTCCAGTTTC
>NW_015640056.1:190765-190845 GCF_001515625.1 Sinocyclocheilus rhinocerous
ATTCTGCTCTGGCCTGGTGGTCTTCTGCTCCTCCGTGGTGGTCTTCTGCTCTGTCTGCTCTGGCCTGGTGGGCCTGGTGG
>NW_015640056.1:192891-194462 GCF_001515625.1 Sinocyclocheilus rhinocerous
GGCCTTAAATGTACTTTTTCCCTGCCTAGTTAACCCTGTCATGGTCATAGGGGCCGTTAACGAACCTTCTGTCTGCCCTGCTAGCCAAGTCACGAGCCCAGAGGGCACTAATACATTTTCTGTCTGTCTAAATAATGCTAATGATCCTGATTTTGAAGTTTCTGTCAGTCCCATTGCAATCAATGAACCTGTTATCTGCCCCCCAAGTTCAGTCACGACCCCAGAAACCTTAACTAAGCTCCCTGAAGGCTCAAGTAACCTTGTCATAACCCAAAGATCCGCCTTTGACCTCTTAACTCTGTCTGTCATGAGCCCAGAAACTACAAAAACACTCCATGTCTGTCCCATTACCCCTGTCATTTCCCAAGAGACCACTAATGAACTGTCTATCTATCCTGTTTCAGTCAAGAATTCTAGTTTTGAGCCATATGTCTGTCCTGTTTCGACCAATGAGACTGATTATGAACTGTTTTCCTGTCCAGTTTCAGTCAATGTGCCTGTTTATGAACTGTTTTCCTGTCCAGTTTCAGTCAATAAGCCAGATTTTGAACTGTCTACCCATTCAGTGGTCACCAGGGAGACTATTGATGAACTTTTTGTGTTCCCTGCCTGTCTGTTTCCTGTTTCTCAATTTTACCCAGGTCCCAGTTTCTGCCTTGGGCTTCTGCTCCGTCTGCTCCAGCCTGGTGGTCTTCGGTCCCGCTCTGGTGGTCTTCTGCTCCAGCCTGGTGGTCTTCTGCTCCATCTGCTCCAGCCTGGTGGTCTTCTGCTCCGTCTGCTCGGCCATGGTGGACTTCTGCTCTGTCTGCTCCGCCATGGTGGTCGTCTGCTCCACCGTGGTGGTTTCCTGCTCTGCCTGCTTCGCTCTGGCTCTATGTTCCACCCTGGTCCTCTGCTCCGCCGGTTCCACCCTGGCTTCCTGCTTCGCCGGTTCTGTCCTGGTTCCCTGCTCTGCCGGTCCTGCCTCAGTCCCCGGTCTCTCCACTTCCATGTGGACCTGGCCCGCCGTCTCTCCCCCTGTTCCACCTCCGCTCCACCACCCTCCTGGATTTTACTGTTTTAGAAGCATCTGGAAGCCACTCCTGGGTGGGCTATGTCACGAATCCAGTCCATGGACTTCCGTCCGATTGCCACCAGAGGTCACCTTTCCGTTACATTGACTGTCACACTACACAAACTGTTGCATGTCATCCCGGAATACATTTCCCATCATCCATTGCACTGATTGCACACAGCTGTAACCAATCACACACACACACTATATTACACCCACTCAGATCAGTCTCAAACTGCCGAGTATTGTTTGCGTATATCGCTCTCCTAGTGGTAGCACATTACGGAGCCATTCCTTGTTTTCATAGTTTAGTCTTGTTCTTTGCCTGGATTACCCGTGTCTTGATTATTGCCTGTTTTCCTCGTCTTGTCTGATCTCTGCCTGCCCTGGACTCTATTTCCTGCTGTGGATTACCCCTCTCGTCTCGCCCTTGTTTGGATACTGTGCTCCTCGTATGAACTATTGCTTGTTTATGTGGATACCCCCTTGCCTTGCTCACTGGATTATGTTTGCCGAT
>NW_015640056.1:194498-194679 GCF_001515625.1 Sinocyclocheilus rhinocerous
AAGCAGCTGGATAAAACAAAAACAGTGTCTGTCTTCATTTCAGGCTTCATTTCAAAGCAGCAAAATGTGACTATTTTAAAGGGGGGATGATTCTTTTCTATCTTTTCTATAGGTAGACGTGGACTAGCTGAGAGTGACCTGCCAGAACTAACTCTATGCTTGATTTATGTGATTTATGTGG
>NW_015640056.1:207231-222231 GCF_001515625.1 Sinocyclocheilus rhinocerous
TCTGCTCCAGCCTGGTGGTCTTCTGCTCCATCTGCTCCAGCCTGGTGGTCTTCTGCTCCGTCTGCTCGGCCATGGTGGACTTCTGCTCTGTCTGCTCCGCCATGGTGGTCGTCTGCTCCACCGTGGTGGTTTCCTGCTCTGCCTGCTTCGCTCTGGCTCTATGTTCCACCCTGGTCCTCTGCTCCGCCGGTTCCACCCTGGCTTCCTGCTTCGCCGGTTCTGTCCTGGTTCCCTGCTCTGCCGGTCCTGCCTCAGTCCCCGGTCTCTCCACTTCCATGTGGACCTGGCCCGCCGTCTCTCCCCCTGTTCCACCTCCGCTCCACCACCCTCCTGGATTTTACTGTTTTAGAAGCATCTGGAAGCCACTCCTGGGTGGGCTATGTCACGAATCCAGTCCATGGACTTCCGTCCGATTGCCACCAGAGGTCACCTTTCCGTTACATTGACTGTCACACTACACAAACTGTTGCATGTCATCCCGGAATACATTTCCCATCATCCATTGCACTGATTGCACACAGCTGTAACCAATCACACACACACACTATATTACACCCACTCAGATCAGTCTCAAACTGCCGAGTATTGTTTGCGTATATCGCTCTCCTAGTGGTAGCACATTACGGAGCCATTCCTTGTTTTCATAGTTTAGTCTTGTTCTTTGCCTGGATTACCCGTGTCTTGATTATTGCCTGTTTTCCTCGTCTTGTCTGATCTCTGCCTGCCCTGGACTCTATTTCCTGCTGTGGATTACCCCTCTCGTCTCGCCCTTGTTTGGATACTGTGCTCCTCGTATGAACTATTGCTTGTTTATGTGGATACCCCCTTGCCTTGCTCACTGGATTATGTTTGCCGATTGTTGACCTTGTCTGTCCCTGGAATAGTCTTTGTCTTGCCTCAATATACCTGTTTGCCATTGTCAGAACCTTGCCTGTTTTATGAGCAAGCCTTTAAATAAAAGCTTTGCAGATGGAGCCGCACGTCTCACATCTCGTTCGCCCCGTAACACTGAGTAAACAGCTGGATAAAACAAAAACAGTGTCTGTCTTCATTTCAGGCTTCATTTCAAAGCAGCAAAATGTGACTATTTTAAAGGGGGGATGATTCTTTTCTATATCCACTGTAGGTAGACGTGGACTAGCTGAGAGTGACCTGCCAGAACTAACTCTATGCTTGATTTATGTGGCGTAAAATTTAAAGGGATCATCAGATGCAAAATTCACTTTTACATGGTGTTTGCATATAAATGGGTCTTAGCAGTGTGTGGACACAACCACCATATAATGATAAAAATCCATTCACTCCTTTTTTTTAAATCCCCAAAATACCTAAACAGTCTCAATCTTCAAGCCGTTTTGATTTTCTGAGCAGTATAACATCATATTGCTCAGGCCCCGCCATTTTCTCTGCGCTCGAGCAGCTGTAGCGGCAACATCTCATAAGCAATGCAGGTGTTTTGTAGTTGGATGTAAAAGTGAACATAAGAGTCTTCATTTTCTCCCGACATCAGAGCCACTGAGGACATTGTGGATTAGTTTGTTGTTGATGGTAATGCACCACCGAACACACAAAAAACGAAAGAGAGAGGCGGGGTGAGAAGTAGCTCATTATCAGTTAAAGAGATGCAACGAAACGGGTTGCTGTGAACAGAGCTGTTTTTGATAAGGTAAAGAAGGTGTTGTTTTACATGACCACTGAGGAATTTTAACCAAAGTATGCTACAGATATTTCAAGAAGACCCTAAAGAATCACACCGACTTGTGGAAAATGGGCATGCCGTTGTATGAGTTTTTGACTCATATTTATATCATATGATAAGCGATATCACACGAGTGCTGTTTATGTCCGAATAACATGAGTGCAAATGTTATTTTATACAACAGTTTAGTAAATAAGAAGTAAATATTGTGTTATATTTTATACAATATTGTCTGTTTTTGCTAAATTTTACCAACGAAAATATTACCTATGAATCCACAGCAGAACTGTTGTGTGTATCCGAGCAACACAGCAGTGATTCATTTCTGAATGAATCTGCGTTTTGATCGAATCATGTGAACCAATGATTCAATGGCGGATTCATAGAGAGCCATTTACTTCATTCCTGAATGAATTACCAGTTTGAACAAATCGAATGAATGAATGATTCAATGACTTACTCCTAAAGACATTTTACCGCCAACTACTGTCTGTTTTAGTGTCTTATTTAGAGTATCATTAAAAAAAACATTAAAGAGATAGTTTGCCCAAAAATGACTTACTTTCTTTTTGTGGAACATAAAATAAGGTATTTCGAAGACTTTTGGTAACCAAGCTGTTTTGGTTAACGATGGCTTTCACATGAACAAAAAATACTGAGATGTTTCTCAAATCATCTTCTTGTGTAGTCACAATGGTGATGTCTGTTTTGTGATTTATTTTTTTATTATTTATCTTATTTATTTATTATTTATATTAAGTCAATTTTGTACACTTTAAGACTTGTTTATTCATCACCGTTAAATGCAGATTTTGAAACAAAGCAGATTGAGCCAATAGGGGGAGTGGATGTGCGAGGTTATCATAGTGATGCGTTGTGTTTATTCCAGACGCTGATGAGCTGCGATTGAGGAAAGCCACTAAAATTGCTTGTCCTTTTTGTTTCTCCTGATAACTCAGGTTCCACACCACACATTCTTTTTAGTAATGTGTCTACGTGTTCCGCACGCCACGGAACCCGTTACATGTTCCATAGTTTATGTTACGCTGTTGTAGCCTAAACGTTTATATGTAATAAAATGTATGTTCTAATAAATCAAATAAAATATTTCTTTCTAAAGCTACTTTTTATAATGTCTACTTGATTGGGGGTACTTTCCCAGCCAGATTTAATTAGCGATTAATTAGATTAATCACCACACCATGTAATTAATTAGATAAAAAATTTGAACTGAGAGCCCTACTACAAACACTTATTTTAGTCTACTCCAGATCGCTCTCATTCACATTCACTCTGGATTCATTCTTGATTCAGATCACTTTCAAAAGCTGTCTAGTTTCAGCTGTAAAGGGTTTGTACATAAAAACTAGGGTTAAAACAGTTATGAGTGCTAAATTCAGCAAATCTAACTACAGTGAAGAAGCTCTGCAACTCATCTCATTGCTATTCAGATGTTGTCCCTTCTGATTTAATTTCAATAATACAAGGGCATAAAGTGGACTGAAAATCTCTGACAGAGATTTTTATGAGCAAAGGATTGCAAGCGGGAGATTTTCATATCCAACCAAAAGTCTAATATTTTGAAAGTTTTTGATAAAAAATTATAAAAAAAAAAAATTCCAGCTTTACTCCATATGCAACCTTAGCACAAATTGTATCATGGGTACCGAACACCCAGGGGTGCTGTTTATTAGCATTGATCAAGACAGTATCCACAGCCACTGCCCCCATAATGATTTGGATTAAATCAACACAGAGATGTGCAAACAGTAGCCCTAATCTCCATGAAAACTGCTTATCAAGGGATGAAGAGGAGAGAAAGGGTGTTAAGAGGAAAACAAGAGCGAGATTTCTGTACCCCTAAGAGTGGTTTGTGCTGTTTATGTAGAAAAATAGCTTGAGGCAGATTTGTCATTAGAATATTGATCGATTCTGGGCTCTCTAGAGATGAAAGCAAAACAGGGGGGAAAAAAAACTGCAATGTTTGTGAGAAGCGCTCTGCGTATCTAATAAGAAGCTGTTGACCAGACTTTACTGTATGTATTTTTTTGTTTTCTGGCAGATTGATATTTATTTAAGAGCATAAGATAGATTTAATGCTGAGTTTGAGGTGAAATGAAACGGCAGCATTCAGAACATTTGCAAAGAAGAAAGAATTAAACAAACAGAACCCTGCATAGGCAGCATGTTTCCATGTTTCTCAAAACCTGGGATTCATTTCTTTCTTTTTCTTTCACATTCATTGTCTTTCTTATTTTTTATCATTCAGTTTATTCAGCTTTGGCACCTTACACACAAACACACACACATTCATTTTTCTATATATTTTAATTGCAACATATTTTGTTTTACACACAATATTGCTAAAATAAATAGAAAAATGTTGCTAGTAAAATAAAATTATACAAGGCATGAACATTAATAATGGTCTGTTTCAGGCAGATATCTTTTGTCAATGAGATATCTTTGTCAATAGCACCTAATAGCACACACACACACACACACACACACACACACTGATTTGCCCATATATTTTAATTTCAAGACTCTGTTGCATGTTTTTTTCACACAATATTGCAAATGCAAACAAACAAAAAAAGCCATTAATATAACAATAAAACAAAATATTTAATACGTAAATGCATTTA
The DNA here is from genome assembly GCF_001515625.1 of Sinocyclocheilus rhinocerous. Lineage (NCBI taxonomy): Eukaryota > Metazoa > Chordata > Actinopteri > Cypriniformes > Cyprinidae > Sinocyclocheilus > Sinocyclocheilus rhinocerous. The sequence goes on from NW_015640056.1 coordinate 211,579, forward strand.
TGAAATTCAGAATTCAGCAAATATGGGTTTTGCTGCAACTGATGCATAGCCGCTCAGAAGCACTTGACTCTATACCTGAATGTGTCATGTACCTTTCTAAGAAATACCATGCTTCCTCTAGGCTAGTTGTCATTGTCTATGAAAGTAACATAACAAGAAATGTCACAGTTTTCTGCTCAAGGCAACATACAGTCACAACCTGAACAGGTACCGCTTCTCACATTAAGCAGCTTTCATATATTTCATGTGTTGGACTGTCCCTTGTGAAAAAGAAATACACCTTACCTTGTGCTTTAAGAAGGAAATTGTACTACTGTACTACTGACAAGCATTTATGATCAACTAAATTATACTTTAATGTAATTTCTATTGAACATTGTTTGCCGTGTGGGTTAAGGTTTAGTATATATATATATATATATATATATATATTTGTAATTACACATTCATAATGATGACACTGCATTTTAGTACATTTAAAATATATTAACTTTAAATGTAATATCGAATAACACACTACAGTTAAAATGATAATCAATTACTTCACATGTGATTTATAGTATGTTAATCAACAGATCAAAATAAGTGTACTTCTTTAATGCACAACAAAAGATTATAAAAACATAATGTTTTAAAATATAATGTAAAATGCTTACTTTGACACATTTAAAAAGTGCACTTTTTAAAAGTCTACTTAAATGTGTTAAGACAGACACAGTGATAAAAGTGAACACTCTTTAGTGGCCTTTTATTTTATTCATTCATTATTATATTATCTGCAAGTACAGTTTGCAGTGCAAGTGGACATTCGATACAATTTAGTAGACTTTTCTTTTCTCAAGGGGCCTCTTTAGGTCAGTCAGTGTTGAAGTAGAGCAGGAAAAATCAGTGTGCCCTTTTCACCGAGGACATGTTCTCATGACAGTGACACCGCACAATGATCTCGAATAACACCCATACTATAAAATATCTAAAGTATAACAAAGACATTTGGCATGACAATGTATAAAACGTTCAAGATTTTCTATTGTTGTTTTTATTAAACTATACATGTGGAATAATTATTGATCCGTTGCCCAAAGATCGTCCCCTCTTTCTTAATCCATCATGGTAGCGGTGTTTCAGTCATACTAGCTCAAGGTGATCAAGCTATTTGTTGGAACATGGTAGGTAGCTGACCAGTTAATGACCAGCTGGAAACCAGTAAATGGATTTTCTGGCAGGGCTGTTTCTTTTCCCATCCTTTGGCCAATCATTTATAACCACCTCACACCTCAGTCCTTCCTTTTATCTATTGGTTGTCAATATTGTTTTCCTATCCCCCGCTGTACGTGACTAGTCTCCACCTTCAGCTGGTTAAGCAGCTTTCCCACCATTAGCTATCAAAGCTTCATCTCACAGCCATTTAACCTCAGCTGACATTGAGCCCATCTCTCTTTCTGATTCTCATTGAAGTTCTCATTCCCTGTTTGACAAGCATACACTTTTGCCCACTGCATTCTTGAGTGGAACAGCAAGCAGCACAATCAAGCCTTTAAGATTATTATTAAAGTGCCCTTATTATGCCATTTTTATGGTTCCTAATATTGTTTTGGGAGTCTCCTACAATAGGTTTACATACATACAGTACATGGTCAAAAAAATGATTTTGTTTTCTCAAATTATATATTTAATATGACCTTATTTTCCAACGATTCTCAAACGATTCGTTGAAAGCAGTTCAAAGATTCAGTCTTTCTAAACCCCTCCTTTCCTGAGCTATACTCTCCTCTTATTGGTCAGATGGCCCAGTCTGTTGTGATTGGTCTACTGCATACAGCGCATGTCGGAAATGATACGCCCATTGAGAGAGACCAGAAGGTTGCCACTTGGTTGATTCATCGTATCGTTAGACATTTGATCGATGTATCGATCCATATCGATGTATTGTTACACCTCTACTGTGAAAACAAATCGCAAGCCTTATGCTCACTTATGCGCTACTATAATGTGAGCTGAGAAAAAGCCCCCACCCCCTTGCTGTGTTGCAGTTTTCTGTCTTTTATTGACATTTTTGGTGTGTGCAAGTCCTCTTGGGATGTTCGTTTTTACGACATTGTGTCTTCAAATCAGAGGAAAATGGAGATGCAAAAATATACAATGCTATCATATTTTGTACATGCAACTTATTGTAAATTAAAAAATTAAGTCATCAGGTGCTGCATCCATTGCGTCTGGCGTGTTTTCTCTGTTTCCCCACTTTTCCACCCGTAATTTCCATGTTGTGGTGGTGCTCATGTGTGTTCAGCTCGTAAATATGACCTTTCTGGCATGACTTGAATGCACATTTCATACAGGAAGTTTGGGGTGTGGCACATCAAAGTACTTATTCTAGAAATCATTTGATTGGACAAAAATCTGTATAATGTGTAGTTATCAATACTTTAGTTGGTTTTTGCAGAAGTATAAAGACTGTACATTTTAAATACATATATTTGTTTAAATTTCAGTAACGGCTAATTCACATGGACTAAAAGCCAAAAAACTCATGGGGTTTTAAAATACACGTAATGTAAAAATAGGCTCCATGTTTTAGTGAGGTGATCAGGCTTTGATGTGATCTCAGATTTAATATATTCAAACTTGAGGGAAACAGTACTACATCTAAAATCCACTGACAACTGAATTGCAGAGATGCTAACTTAAAAGTCATCTAACCAACAGAGTGCAAAGTGCTGTTTTATCAATCTGTTATAGTAGTTAATTTAGCATTTTGCTTTCAGCGGGCTTTATCACTGAATAAAAAAATTAAAAAGTCTGAATTTTAATTTACAATGTTTGGACACAGTTGCCCAAAACATTCTGTTGTTGTTGTCTAATGAGGCTCATTCATTTCCTCTGAGGAAAGAGAGCGAGAGAGACAGAGATGAGGGATGGAGACAGAGCGAGATGTTTGGACATGGCTTGACAAAACCCAAGAGAAATCACAGTCATTTGCTATTGACCCAACAGATTTGTAGTCATGATAATCTCTCAGCCTGAGGAAACAGATATTATATTACACTCAATAGTCACTCTGTCACAGCTGTCTTTCTCTCTTTTAACACATAAGATCATCTTCTGAAAATGTATCGGTTACGTATGGTAACCCTCGTTCCCAGATGGAGGGAACGGAGACGTTGTGTTGAAGTTCCGACACTAGGGGTCGCACTTGGGAGCGCAGACACCTCTGACATCATTGAGAAAAGGCCAATGAAATTTGTGAGCAAAATTTTCATAGCTGGCCACGCCCCAGATACCCGGGTATAAACAGTGTGGCATTTGCTCATTCGTTTTTGAAGTTGAAAAGCATCTCAACCCGCTCAGAAGCAGTTCAGAGTTGTGGCATAAGGGACACAACGTCTCTGTTCCCTCCATCAGGCGACGAAGGTTACCATACGTAACTGAGACATTCCCTTTCAGTCGGTCACTTCAACATTGTGTCGAAATTCCAACACTAGGGGTCCCTATACTAAACACCACAGCTGCTGAACTGTGTCCATGGGTGTGCAGATGTTGACAAGCCCAGTGTGTCACAACCAAATGCACCTCTCCTCCTCATAACCTTCCAATGCCCAAGGCTTATGACCTCACTCTCCAACATCTGGGTGAGCCACCATGTAAGGCAGAGGTCACCTCAGCCGGAGCTTTTTCTCATCTGAGAAAATAAGAATAAAATAGCGGCTGAAAGTCTTGGTTGTTAACGTTGGGGAAGCGTTCGTTTCCCTGAGTAGAGAAAGAGCACTGCAGAGACCACATCCTACCCGAAAGGGAGGTAACATGTGGAGATACAACCTACGGACTCACTAAAAGGGAAGGTTTCTGTGGTGAGCTCCACATAAGGGGAGAACTACCAAGCACAGAACCAGGCGAAGGACCAGCTGTCTGTCTAGGTAAAACACTAAGTCCTTATTAGGAACAGGGAAGTGGATTAATATGCATATGGGACCACCATAGGGAGTCACAACATATGGAGAACCAACCCATTACAAGAGTTCACTTGAGGGATACTTACAAGTAATGAGTTCTTGCAGCGAGTTTCTCTGCCAAACTCAGCTATGAAAGAGTGCTTGAATGAAGGAAGGGCAGTCCAGGGTTCAGAAAAAGGAACTGAACTGGACTCAAAGAGTGCACATTATCACCTCAGAGAGGGGAAGGGCACTATGTGCAAGCTCTACACCTTATTAGTCACCATGAATACAGGATGAACTGGCTTACACTTTCAGATATGAAACCTAGCGAATGTATAGAATTAGCCCAGCCTGCAGCTCTAAACCTGTCTGCTATTGAGGCGCCACGTGCTATGGCTGAAGAAGCAGCCATGCCCCTGGCCGAGTGCCCTCACTCCCAGTGGGTCATGTAAGCCTCTGGCTTGATAAGTCATGGAAATCGCACCTACAGTCTAGTGGGAGATTTCCCGTTTGGAGACAACGTTCCCCTTCCGCTGTCTTCCAGGCAGACAAGGAGCTGTTCAGACATTCTGAAACACTGTGTGCACTATAACGGATGCGCAAGGCTCACATCAGGCACAACAGAGACAGACTGGGTTTCCTTCCTTGAAAGGAATAGCTTGCAGGGTCACCTGTGAGTAAGAGGAGTAGTGGCAATCTTTGACACGCATCCAGGCCGGGATCTCAGAATAAAGTGAGAGTTTGCCGGGCCGAATTCTAGGTACATTTCGTAAAAGGAGAGGGTTTTGATTTTTCATCCTCTCAGCGAGTGTAGTCATGAAGCCGTCTTCGTAGAGAGGGCACTAATTCAACTGCCTGGAAGGCTCAACAGATCTCTCCTGTAAGGCCTCAAAGCCACTGAGAGATCCCAAGAGAGGATGAGGCATGGTCTAGAAGGATTCAACTTCTGCGCACCTCATAAGAACCTAATAACCAGATCGTGCTTCCCCACCAATCTGCCACTCACAGGTCCGTGGCTCACCACGTACACCTTGAGAGTAAATGCAGAAGGGTGTCTGTCCAGGCCCTCTTGGAGCAAGGACAGCACTGATCCGATACCACATCTCCGCAGGTCCTTCTTTTGGGAAGAACGCCTTTTTCTCACGAAAATGCGCCACTTCAGGTAGTATAACCACCTTGTGAGGGGGCTCTAGCTTGAGTGATTGTGTTCACTGTAGGTGAAAGACCTCTAATCCCTCCTCGTCCCATTGAGGGGCCGAGTATGGGGATTCCAGAGATCTGGGCTTGGGTGCCAAATAGTGCCTTTGCAATGAGGCTCACTGTGGAAGACACATACTGCACATACTTGCAGCATACCTGCTGCCCAGGTATACATGGCTGCCATCTCAGCATCAGGCTCAGACTGACACACAGCACCCGGAAATGCCGGTTCAGTAGAGTCATCTGCTTTCGATTGGTCAGACCCATCCTCCAATGCTGCGATAGACAACTCATCCTCATCGAGAGCTCCAAATGAGAGATCGAACCAGCACTGAGGCGGGTTCTCGAACTCACCCAGAAACTCTACTGGAGAACACGTGCAGTTGGAGGAACGAGAGGTCAGCGGGAATTCATCCAACAAAACTGCTCCCGCAACTTCTCCTTGCTCTCCATCAGTGCACATCATCGAGGCCTCGTACCCGGAAGTAGAAGGGCCCGGACGGGAAGCAGGTGAGGTGACTCGCGGTCTTTCTTTAAAAAAGAACGCAAGCCATGAGCGCAACATGCCGATAGCCATGTCCTCACAAGAAGGACATAAACCATCCACAAAAGCTGCTTCAGCATGGGCACAGCACAAACACTGAGCACAGCGATCGTGCCTGTCAGAGGGTGAGATTTACAAACTGCAACCAGAAGGGCACGGATGGAAAGGCATGTTGTAAACACACTTAAATCCAAATGAAGCTCTTTTACAGAAATTGCTATTTTAGGAGGAAAATTGCTCTCAAAGATCGCCGTTGAAGTACTCAGGGGTACTCTCACTACATTTATTTGTGTATGAGCAAGGGAGAAACTGCTGCTGGTGTCATAGATCCAACGACTAGGAGATTGAGAGGTGAATGAAATGCTGCATCTCCAAAAGAGACACTGCATTGGCCCCGAAGAACAGAACAAGTGAGCAAATGCCACGCTGGCCTATTTATAACCGGATATCCGGGGTGTGGCCAGCTATGCAAAATTTGCTCACCAATTTTCATTGGCCTTTTCCCAATGATGTCAGAGGTGACTTGGCTCTCAAGTGCGACACAATGTCAAAGTGACCGACTGAAAGGGAACAGTTAGTACCCTGAAGTTAATAATACAGCTCATTATTTCAAAGGATTACTCTAAATATTAATAATAATATGCTACCGGTCAAAAGTTTGAAATAATTAGGATTTTTTTAAATGTTTTTGAAAGTAGTCCCTTATGCTCACCAAAGCAGTAGCATTTATTTGATCAAAAACACTAAAAACAATAATATTGTGAAATTTTGACAATTTAAAAGAAGTTTACTATTTTAATAAATTTTAAGTGTAATTTATTCCTGTGATGGAAAGATATTTGTATGTCCACCTTCGAAGATCATAATATGCATAACAGTCAGATTTAATATTTAATATACATGGGCACTGGGATTTTGGCCCAATGATATTTTACTGGCTGGCTACTTAGAAACAGAAGCTGAAAGATCAACAAAGACACTCATCTTACAAATTAGTCAGTAACTGAATTGTTTATTCACCATCATGTCATTCCAACCCCAGTTTGATTATTGGTGACATGCAGATATATAAGCATAAATATTCAAAATATGTATTTCCATGTAAATGTACTCAGAGAGAGGCAATGAGACAGACAGATGTACACATGCACACATCTCTGCAGCAGTGTCAGGTGGGTTATTTAATGATTGCTTCATCCCCTTAAGCACTAAATAAATGATGAGAACATTGTTAAAATTCTGCTCATATTCCTTCTCGCTTTCTTTCTTTCTGTCTCGTCTTTTGCACGGACAGGTGCTGCAAATTCACATTCTTGCCACAAAATTTTAACCTTACAAAAGACACTGGGCACTGTGTCTTTTCAATGAATATTTAGCATGAAAACTAAATGGGAAAAAAATATTAAAATTTGTGTTTGTAAGAAATAAAATTATTAAGCCATTTTTATCTTCAAACTGCTAAACAAATATGTAGGTGGAACAGGTGAGGTACTTTTTCACTGGAGGAAGTGTTATTATGGATTATGGATTCATATTTTGGCCAGAAGTGATAGATTGAAGGGGTCATATGACGTTGCTAAAAAATAACATTATTTTGTGTATTTGGTGTAATGAAATGTGTTTATGCGGTATAAGGTTCAAAAAACATTATTTTCCACATACTGTACATTATTGTTTCTCCTCTATGCCCCGCCTTTCTGAAAAGCATAGATTTTTACAAATCTTGTGTGACGGAAATGTTACGCTGCTACCATGCTGTGATGCCGTGTCCTGGCACGACGAGACAAAAACATTAAAACCCATTATAAACGAGGCATTTGTTGCATCCAGTGGGGACATAATTACTAATTATAATGGCATCGTGCCGCGCAAACAATAAACCATGTCTGCATTTGAAACGACAAACAACAAGCGCTACTCTACATTGCTTAAAACTCGCGTTTGAATCATCAGTGGCAAATTCTTTAAATATTTGGGTTTGAGACTTTAGTCTTTGCAAGTTTAGGGATCTTATCTATTCACAACCAGCTTGTAACAGTCCAAAGAGAAAGGAAAACTTGAAATCGCATCATATGACCCCTTTAAAGTTAAAATACCTTAATGACGGATTCGCAAGCAAGCAGCTTTTCATTTCACTAGATGTTAACTGATGGACTGGAGTGGTGTGGATTACTTGTGGATTATTGTGATGTTTTTATCAGCTGTTTGATCTCTCATTCTGACGGCACCCATTCACTGCAGAGGATCCATTTTTGAGCAAGTGTAATGCTACATTTCTCCAAATCTGTTCTGATGAAGAAACAAACTTGTCTACATGTTGGATGGCCTGAGGGTGAGTACATTTTCAGCAATTTTTTTTAATTATTGGATGATTTCTTTAAAGGTACAGCAGCTGTTGGAAATAGTCATAAATAAAATATGATAGTGAGCAAAAATAAATGTGATGTCTTCAAGATTATTACCCAATTTTTATTAGAATTAACAGCCAAAAACATTTATCATCAGACTACAAACTGCATTTCTGTCTGGCTGTGAGAAATATTTGCACTTGACATTTCAGTTCACATTTGCCAATGTGACTCTGTGTTGGTAAATATCGCAGTGATGAATCATCCAGCTGTGGGATATGATTTGCTGCAGAAAGGAGTGGGCGTGGCCTACCTACTTAAGATACTCTATTAAGCACTGGATTACCATTACTGCTCATTAGAAGCTGACTGACAGCTAACAAAGACTAAATGGACAAGACCTCTCGTCTCTCATGAATTATGGAGCACCTAAAACTACAAATAGGGTCAGTACTATCCCAGACAGCTCTGCTGAAAGAATTTCATCTAATATAGCATGTAGTATCCTTCTTAGAAATGTTTCACTGGTGCTTATCAATGAAGAGATTTTAAATGGAATAAACTTGAGCTGGAGGCTGGACTGATTTGTATCTGTTTAGGGGACAGCAAAATATACTACCAGTCACAGTTTGGACACAGGTCAGAGCTGCATATTTAAGGGTACATTTACACAACAAAAATGCACGAAAAAGTTTTTCCTTTGCCTTTTTTTGCATACAGATGACAAATGTAGTCAAAATGATCCCTGTTCACACGAATCTGCAAAAAAAACTAAAAACACTGTAGTATGGTTGTCGAGTACTCACATTTGCCTGAACATGTAATATGTATGTGCATGATGTCACCGTTTTCACAAATTTGCATTTTTGTAGTTTGCATGGGGAGTATAACGGTATCATTTTCAAAAACTTGCACATTGGAATTTGTGTTCAAAAGTTAGCAAAACGCCATTGTCATGTAAATGAAAAACAAAATGCATAAAAAGGTTTCAGTTTTTATTGGAAAATGTTGTGTAAACGACCCCTTAGTATTTATGTGTACTAGCTGCAATTGTCTAAAATAAAACATATTTATTTATATATGTATTTACAAATGTTCTTTATTTCTTTCTTTATTTTTTTTTTAAATGAACAATACCAGGTGTCCAGCACACATGTAACTCCTTCAATAAAAATAAATAAATAAATAAATATAAAAATGTTATTAAGAGAACAGTGTTTGTAGGACTGGAATCTACATATATATATATATATATATATATACAAAGAAGAGTTCATTATGGAACCATCAATGCCAATAAAGAACCTTTATTTTTAATTTGTGCCAGAATTTGTATATATTAACTATAACTATATTTAACTAACAAATGGGCAATATATTTAATCTCAGCTCTGCCTTTTATTAATAAAATACCCTAGATACTAGATCGCTTCATTATATTTCTCAGCAAGGAGGGGGTAAAATCATTGTTTTTGAAGTAACTAAACAGCTTCATTGTTTGTAGAGAGAGACGCGCAGATGCAGGTAATTCACACACACAACTGTCATCTCTCTCTCTCTCTCTCTCTCTCGATCGATCGATAATTCATTCAAATAATTGTGGTCTTACCGTACTATTTCATCTCTGTATCTGATTTGACGTGGGCAGAATGCTAGATCTAATGAGGCCAAGTAAGCGACTGGAGTAATCTGCGATCTAGCAGGCAAAATGCCGCGCTGAGGCGGGGCACTGATATGTTATGTGAGCGGCTGAAGCATCTTGGCTGGGATATGTTAGCGGGACCTGTGTCAGCATATGATCCCTTTGCTGCAAACCTCATGTTCAGCTTATAGCTCCAGTACCATGAGGGGAGCGTGAGAGCCAAGTTTGTTTCTTTATTTAGGTAAGCGCCGCCTATGACGAGAGCAATCCGAGGGCGGGAAGTCCTCACACTCATGGATGGATCGGCAGGGCGGGAAGCACATGGGCTCTGAGCTAGCATAAACTCGCTACTTAATACTCTGTGCTCCTTAATACTTTGTGCTCCTTAATACTTTGTGCTCCAAATCGGTGTGATTTCGGTGCTTCTTTCTCAGCTGCTTGAAGAGAGCGGTTGAGAGGTGCAGCTGCGCGAAGGCTAACCGATCCCGGAGAATTCTGACGCTCCTTTTTTAGCATCACAATGCGGGAAGTTAGGGCCCTCAGTGGCGGCTTCTGCATGGGCGCGGCCAAGCAGAAGACGCAAAGTTCGAGTCCATTGGGGATCCCAATGGGTCCCACGCAGATTGGGTAAACATAAATTATATTTTCAATCCATTCTCCACCGGAACGCGTAAGGGATTAGCAAAGCAAATTCCACTTTGATGAATCAATGGCGAAGACCTAAGCATTATAATGAAGGAGAAAGATTCTGATGAAATTGCCGCTTATATACGGTGCTTTCCTGCCCCCTTTTCGCACGCTCGAGCGCCATTGGCCATTGCGATGCAATGGCGTTAAGCAAATAAGGCTTCAGTAGTTGAGGAGAAAGGTGTTTCCCCAATGCAATCAGCTTACGCTGTACACAATGTCGAGAGACCCTCTCGAAAGAGAATCGTCATTTTGACCCTTCCGGTTAAATATTGCGCTGCAAACATCATAAACAGCTTTTAA
>NW_015640056.1:223590-234804 GCF_001515625.1 Sinocyclocheilus rhinocerous
CATTTAAGGAAAAAAAGTGAAGTAGAGTAGCTTTAATTTATTTAAAATAAAATTATATTTTGTCTGATTCCTGTCATATTAATTAAAATTATATTTTGTTATTTATTTATTTTAATCATGTTGTATTACCATTAGGGCTGGGCGAAATGGGCAAAAAAATTATCACAAAAAAAATGTTCATGTCACTCAACATCGATAATTTTCACAATAAATGTCAGGCAGATTTCTTCTGAGTGAAAGTTGTAATTAGGCAGTTAATTGTGTAAATTACTGTTACTGCAATAAATCCACGGAAAAGCCTTGTTTCTCGGGTTTGTCAGTGCAGTTTAATCTGGCTTTAAACTAAATCACAGAGACATTTGTGTTCTTCGCTGAAGTCGTGCGTGTCTCGCTGGATCTCACAGCTCTGGTCGCGTGATCGAGACTTATCAGCGAGTAAACGTCGCGCTGCCGTTTGAGCCCAGCTGATAATTGGTCCGCGTGGCACCGTTAATGCTGTTTTGTTCTGCTTTTGGTGCATAAACATTATATCAAACATTTACCGAACATGTATTATCATTCTTTCGAGGGAAAATATATTGTGATAATTATCATTATTGTTTTATCACCCAGCCTTAATTACCATTACTAGAAAGCTTTTTTTTTCTTTTGTTTCATTGTGCATATTGAGGCTCTGTGAACCTAATTTCACAAGAAAATGTAATTAATTTATGATTTACCGAAGTGGTTGCGAATCCATGTGAATTTGTATGATTTGAGTCGTACAAAAACCAACACTATTTCATGGCATTTATCGAACATGTATTATCATTCTTTCGAGGGAAAATATATTGTGATAATTATCATTATTGTTTTATCACCCAGCCTTAATTACCATTACTAGAAAGCTTTTTTTTCTTTTGTTTCATTGTGCATATTGAGGCTCTGTGAACCTAGTTTCACAAGAAAATTTAATTAATGTATGATTTACCGAAGTGGTTGCGAATCCATGTGAATTTGTATGATTTGAGTCGTACAAAAACCAACACTATTTCATGGGAATTTGTAACTATAAGTTTTGGCGAATTGGTGACTATTTCTTATGAATCTGTACAAATTGATTTGTACGGTTTTTTTCCTTCATGCTTTTTTCCAAAAATTGTATGTTTTTGTACAACGTAAATACAATGCGAGTACGTTTTTGTATGATGTTTGAATCAAAATCACCACCTCATCAAATAATTTCCCATAATATCAGGTTTACAAAAACCTTTTCAGAAAAAAGTAAGCATGAAGGTCCACCCCTAAAACTACCCGTCAGTAGGGTGTACGCAGATTGTTCAAAAACACTTTTTTTCCTGTGTTTTTCAAACCCTGTTTCAGTTGTTCACTTTGACTATTTTCTATTTTCTGTGTTGTTTTAAAATGTACTTTTGTCATGCCAATAAAGCTATCTGAATTCAATTCAACTGAAACTGGACATTAATAACTCGCTTTTAAAAAGAGAGAGAGAGAGATGCATAGAGAGGGACATAATCTAAATCCGAGAAACAGCAGAAAAGGCAGAGGGGAGAGAAAGTGTGTGTGTGTGTGTGTGAGAGAGAGAGAGAGAGAGAGAGAGAGGGGCTGGAGGATGTGGATTTCTGTTGCATCCTAAACTATTCCTCCAGTCATTGCGAGCACTAGTGTGTGTGTGTGGCTTCACAGAGCGTTTAATGTCTTTGTGTGCCTGTCTCTCTCTCTCTCTCTCTCTCTCTCTCTCTCTGCGCTGCAGTGGGGGAGTTTATTCAGCGGCTCACACGAGGGGACGAGACAGCAGCAACCTCCCCTCACCTGCCTGCTCGCCCCTCTCCCATCCTCCTCTCCTCCATCACAGCGATGCTGCTCTGAACAGGACCAGAAATTCATCCCAAAGCTGGAGGAACTGATACAGTTTGGTGGCTTTTTTCCATAAACACTGCTTAAGGATTTTTGGGAAAAGAAACATGCCAGTATGGATTACTCAAATCCTGGCCAAACAAAAGGACGCAGCACTCTTGAGAGGAAGAAGAGAAAGAGGGATGACACGCCTCTCCCTCACACCTGACTTTCTTTCTTTCAGAGTCTGATGCTCTTTTTTTTTTTCATCACGACCCATGGCTTTTTCACACTTGTGGCGACCGAAGGGTGTGTTGATGTTGGATGCCGTCTAGCTGAGGAATACTTCTGAGACTGTTGCGCAATTTTTTTCTGAAATCTTTCCCTCTAAGTCTTCACAAGCTGTCCTACTAAACTCTGAGGTTATTTCAGGTGAAATATGCCAGTCGTCTGTGTTTGCATGAGTGTGTGTGCTAACATTTGACCCGTCTAAGTATGTGGGCGTACGAGGGCGACGCCTGTTAACGTCTCAGAGTGCGCTCAGTCTGTCTGGCACGTTATTGCAGCATGAATGGCTAGCCTGTAATCTCAAACAGCAGGGTGCGTGAAACAACACGAGCCCTTTGACAGTTTAATGAGGTAAAGCTTTCCGCCGTCGTGAAGTGTGTTCAAATAAACACCGGTATGTTTGAGAGTCAGCATTTGGAAAATGTGAATAAACAGTTCTGTTAGCATGAATAGTACTTTAATATGAGCAGTGCTTTAGTGGAAATGCTGTGACAGCATTTTTAGTGATAGTTTCCTCAGAAACTAAACGAGAAAGTGTGAAGTAGATTGAAAGAGGAAAGGAAGAGCACAGGAAAAGCTAATCAAATCAGCTAAGAACAAACTAGCAAACTAGCTACAAACTGTTTCTTTTGTAAAGACTGCTGCCTCAGATTTGAGCCCGCGATTAGATGAAGATTTATACGCACCTTCAGACAGCTCAGCCTTCTAACGTCCCACCTCTGCAGCAAAGTGTGCTAGCAGAACGACAAAGCGTTTGTTAAACCAAATGTCTGATAATTACATTTCGCAACCCACTGAGCTCCAAAGGCATCCAACTGGTATCTTATTAAGAAAGAAATTGATTTCTATGTGACAGAGCACCAGTGATCACTATTAAGGGCCTGTGTTATTCAATTGAATTTTCCTTCAGTGATCTAAATAATGCTAGATTTTCGCTGTTGAGGAATTGGGTTAATAATAACCATAATGTACAGAGCATTATTACAAAATAAAACATAAATGCATAATAGTTGTTGTTTTTGGATACAAAAGTTCAGTGTATTTGAAGCCGCTCCTTCAAACGCATCCTGCTCAGTCGGATCTTGACGCATCTGGTTGTGTTTGGTGTCTATGGCGGTGACATGTACAGATGGGCAGGCAGTCAAGTGAAAGATTTACTGTTGTTCGCACCTAAGCAGAAGTGTTTAACGCGGACGTAGGAGTGCGTGGGACTGAATTTTCCTCAAGCGCACTGACTCTCTCACCTCACGCTTTCACATGTGCAACCAGTTTTTACCAATTCATCCAGCGTGCAACATGCATTTTTATACAGCTGAAGGCAATGCACACTACACAGTTCAGAGTCTTTGAGAGATGAGAGACTGACAAGAAACACCTACGTGAATGTAGAAACTCAAGCAGTGGTTCAAAGAGGGAGATACAAGAAAAGCTACCGTAGTGAAAGCGGAACAGGTGGAAAAGCACAAAGCCGAAGTGAGGCACTGGAAATCATTCTGTATGGATACCTGAAGGCGTTAAGCAAACTCAAACCGCTCTTCAATATTCACAGCAGTCGATCGAATCTGGGAGAGAATCGTGGATTTCAGGTTTCACTGTGAGGAATAGTTTGTGAAGAGGAAATCTGTTCAGTAGATAGATCAGTAGATACAGTCAAAAATTTTGTCTGCAGTTCAATTCAGAATGAAAAACACCTGACGTTCTAGAGGGCTTCTGTAGTAAATAGTTGTGTTATGATAAAATACACTGTTTTGACCAGTTGTTGTTTTCAATTTCCATCAAAAACTTTGGCAGATAAAAATTTGGAATTAAACTGCCCACTTTTTGGAAGCAAAAACCTGAAACAAAGCCACAGACTTCGCCAAAGACTGTGAGGCAAAAGTAATTTTCGTTCTTGGAGCACTCTTCCTTGAAGGTCTCTCTTGACCAAACATTAAATCTCTCCAATTATCCTTCCATCGCTTTGGAATAAAACACGCAACATGGAACATAACGCAACCACGTACATGCAGCATTTACTGATTTAGGAGGAAAAGCGCTGGTGGAAGTGGCCTTGATAAAAGCGTGAGAGCAAACACAGAAAAGTAATTTCATGCTGAATTCCCTGAATTAAGCACATCAATGGGGACAGGAACAGAAGAAGTGCTGTACTACAACATTTCACTTCAAGCACAAATGAACTTTTTTACATACTGGAATTAATTTGTTTTCACGCCCCCCAATAGACTTGAGAAATGAGAGTTTGGACTTCTTGTACAAAAGAGTTTTTTAGTTAGGTAGGATGAAATGGACTGTTTACAAAGCAGGAAAAACTGACATTTTTTAAAGCCATAAGAGATATTCGTGCATGTGTCTCTGAACCAGAAATGCTTTGAACTCAACGGTTCTCCTACTGAAGACCCAAGTACGTTCATTGAACTCATTGAACTGCGAAAGATAGCCAAGCTGTCACTGAGGCTCTGGGACATGCTGCTTGGCTGAAGTAGCACAGCCGTTGCTCTGAGTAGGTGATCTGAGCGGGTTCGTGGCCTGAAGGTGTCAGGGGTCAGACGTCAGGATGGGGTGTAACATGTGCGTGGTGCAGAAGCCCGAGGAGCAGTACAGGGTCATGTTCCAGGTAAGAAATCAACCTAAAGCTGTTTCCTATCTGTCCATAATCCTACTTGCTGAAGAGTAGAAGCTTGCTCTGAATGGCCTGATACACATATCAACACTTATATTTCTTCTCCTCCACTTTTCTTTGATCAGATTTTTTTCGCTTAGCTTATTGCTAATACATAAGGATCTAAATCAAGGCTATTCAATTAGCTTCATTTGAGGGCCGGATCATCGAATTGAAAATTTGAAGGGGGCCAAGGGTGGGGCTATAAAATTAGAAATTTAAGTTGAAATGCATATTCAGCAGAAAAATGAACTGATATTACCACACAGTTAAAGGTGGGGTATGTATTTTTTCAAAATCGCTTTAGAAAACTGAGTTGGGCAGAGTACCAAAACAAACTTGTAGCCAATCAGCAGTAAGGGGCGTGTCTACTCATGATGTGGACGAGAGAGCGCTCAGTGCACAGGACGGACATTAGCGAGCCGAGCGACAGAAAGATAGAGATGGCGGATAAAAAACAACAGAGGAAAACGTCTGTGGAACAAAAGAAGGCTTATGATAAGGCAAAAAGTAGGACCCATGTAAATATCGGATCAGCTTTCCAGCGCCGGAGAGAACTAAAGGAGTGGAAGGCCTGCGATCGGACGCAGAGGTTGCTTTGTTTCTTCTCGATATGTGAGTAACACCATGTCTACACCGGACGCGACACTTGTCGCGCCGTGCCGCAACAGCTAAAGTCTGTCTACACTGGACGCGATAAAAAAAATTATTTGAAATTAGTGTCAATACGTCATAAATAGAAAGCAGCAGCAGTTCCCTTTCATGGGAACTTCGAACTGCGTTCTCTAGGGGTCGCTATGGGGAACGCCTCGTCGTGACCCGTGTCTGAAGCATACATTGAAAAAACACCAACTCGGTGGCCGGCGACAGCAAGGACGTCACTACCGGTGCGACTATAGTATAAATAGGCCGACGAGGCGTTCCCCATAGCGACCCCTAGAGGACGCAGTGTCTCGTTCCCTACTCAGGGAACCATGGTTACATAAGTAACCTGAGACGTTTTCTGTCGGGGATTTGTCGTGCCACGCTGCATCCAGTGTAGACAGCATCACTGATTATAATGAGTTCTATAGTATTTGTCGCGCCGCTCACGTCCGGTGTAGACACGATGTAACATTGGTTTTGCTTTGTTTCACAGAACTAATCGCTGCCTGGGTTGCGTACGTATGTGTGGGGCGGAGCTATCAAAATAGGGGCGAGACCCTTTTGGGGTAGGGGCGTGTTGGTTTTGGTGATTTGAAATATCAACAATGGCTACCAGAAATCACTTACCCCACCTTTAACATCTATAAAAAGTTAACATCTAATTGTTATAGGGTTAAATTAAAGTATTTTGACAGTGTGCCTGAGTTGATAACCACAGGTAAAACCATGCATGGCTTCTCACTACCATGGTTAAATGTAACTATATAATTAAGGTTAAGTTTTCAGTTGTGTTTAATAAATTAAATGTACCTGCTCTGAGCTCAAAGTATACTGTACTTCGGTTTTTACATTTCAAACTATACTCCATTTGATAATCATCCTTGTCCAGTGTCTGCGGTATTTCTCTCCAGAAGTTATGATCGATAACAATGTCTTTATACTCAATTAATCTAGAGTTGCTGATATCTCTTTATACCCGTCATACAAGTGCTTGTCAACGCGGGCGTCTGTTGTTGTTGTGGTCTCTGGTAGATTGTTATTGTTGCGTCTCTTCCTTTTCTTTTTCGGCTGTGAAACAACAGGCCCAGGCCAGTGTTGACAAACTAATTAGTGCACAACCAATTCAAGGCGAATGTGCGACCTGTGCGTAACCAAAACTGTAGCAACTACATAGCAAAGCCCTGGCAATACACCCACTGTGAAAAAGGAAGTGTACTTAATTGTATTGAATGTGTGTATTAAATGTACACAACAATGTGTACACAACACTTGTGTACTTCAAATCTTAAAAGTATAAAAAAGAAAAACTGCTTGCAGATAATACATTAATAAAATAAAAGGACATGTAAGTGTATTTAAAGAGAGTTCATGGCTGTTAATTAACACATTTAAGTACACTTTTAAATAGAGCATGTTGTGATAATGTCAAATTAAAAGTTTTACATTAAAGTACATTTTAAATGTGTTAATACTATTTTGCTGTGCTTTAAAAAATACTTATTTTGATGTGTTGACTAACATACTAAAGCACAGTATTTTATTACTTTAGTGTGTTATTTGATTCAGTCATATTCTAAATGTACTACTTGCTACTTCATCATATGTCTAATTACAATATATTTAAATAAATGACACAAGTTTTAGTAGAAATGGCATTAAGTATATTTTAGTTTATCATAAATGATTTTCAGTACATTCAGCAGGGTAACACTTTCTATGAAGCCCGTATTTATAATACATTATAAGGGTATTCTTAAGGCATTATAATGAATGCATAATGCATTATAAAAAAACATATAATATGTTATATCAACTCATGAATAATCATAACCACAGTTATAATACATCATAATACTTACGTATTTGTGGTTATAAGTTTAAGAGTATGATTATTTATAACACACAATGAACACCATATTAAATCTACTTCATTTACAGAATAATGGACTGTATCATATCTTGACGTTGTTTATTTAAGATCTGCACAGTATCTTACTACAGCTTGTGAGTGGTTAGATGTTGAGTGTTTCCTGTGGAGCTAATGTTAATTAATTGATGTGAGCTTTATACTCCAACTGAAAAAAATGCAATGTTTTATATGGTTACATTTTATTTTGATGGTCCCCTTAATCAATCGACTATAAGCAACTTTGCAACTACATGCCAACTAACTCTCATTAGAGTATTAGCATGCTCAAGAATGGTAGAATCTAGTATGGTAGAATAAGTCGACGTACTGAAATGAATTTAATATCTGATGATGCTGTTATTGTGGATGTTCTGAGGAATATGTTGTCTGCAGTAGTAGAACTGCCAAGTATTTTTCTTAGAAAATTGGCAAAAAGGTCTAAATCCATAATGGACCTGCATCTGGCAGAGAGACAAGAAAATTAGCTTTAGTTATGCCATTCGACAAAGGTCAAAATAAATTAGGAAAATTGTTGTGAACAATACAACACCATAATTGCAGACATTCTTCCCAGAGATCAGCTGAGTTAAGAAGAGCAGTAGGTAATTTGCTGTGATTTTTTTTCTTCAGAGGTTTTGTAAGCAAAACACAGTATTGTTCAATTCAGACGAGATTGAAATCACAAATTATGTTTGTGAAAGACAAATTTACATGACCTTCACTGGGGAAACTAGTCCCGCATGAATAAAGCTTTTCTCTCTCATCGCATTCTGTGCAGACTGCAAACTTACATGAGTTACATGAGAAAAAAATAAAATCTTTGCCATGATGGATTTGCCATCATGTGTGGTAATTGAGCAATTTTAAAAAGTCCACGTAAGATCAAAATTGACCCCACTTACTTGCGTACTTGTACAAATAACTAGTCTTGTGGTAAACAGTTCATACATACAAATTAATCCACAGAAAGAAAAAAAAAAAGTATTTTGACTACTTTGTACTTACGTCAACAAAATAAATAATTGTTAGGTACAATGAGTGTGTTCATGTTATATTGCAAAACACTTTTGCTGCTACTGAGGTGGGATACGGGTAAGGTTTGGGCCAGGTTAGGTGGTATGGTTAGGTTTAAGGATGGGTTAAGAGGTAGTGATAGGGTCAACAGTGAAATTACAGATATAATTACAAAAATGTATTACAAAATTAATTACATGCAGGTACTTTTAAATATAAGTACAATGTAAAAACATATGTACACAACAAGTGTATTGTATCAAATGATTAGTTTAAATGTTAGTACATATAGTTAAATACACGTAACAAAGCGGAAGCAAAATTTTGTTTATCATATTTAATCTAAATCTGAAAATTTGCTTCCTCTCTGGAAGGACGTTCCTTGTGTGACGACATCAGATGTTATAATAACTCTATATCACTCGGAAATACATCAATATGTATTTAATACTAAAGTAAAGATTCATCTGTTGTCGATTGGATGCTGGCAGATCTTTTTGCGAGCTTGCAGCCAATTGTAAGAAAGGGGTGGGGTTTAAGTGGATTAAATGATTGGAGAAGTCCTGTATACTTCATCAGAGAGAAGTTGACATTTTGATTAACAAAAGAAAAAGAAACATATATATGGATGAATTGTTCACAATAAGATAAATAACATGCATTTAGAAGATAGACTGAACTTAAAAATACCCTAAAAAGTGCAGCAAATGACACATATTCCAGGTCCCTTACTATTCAGGCTTCTGCTTAAACCACGGACCCCTAAAAAACAGAATGCAAGAGAATCTGAGGCATGAGGGTGATGACAGGATAAGAAGAATGAGAGGAATACATTACAACAAAGAGCTGTTTGGACTCCATTACTGTTGGAAGCAGATGGAGAGAAGAGCGATACAAGGGTGAGCTGGAGGACAGAGAGATGAAGGATGGATAGATAGCTTTTTCTTTAGATGTTTGCCTTCATATGATGACAGTAATTGATTTCTACGCATCACAGAGCAGGAATGAATTGGTGGAGCTTAGTGGCTCCTCAGGACCCGGCGGAACCGTCCAGGGCAGTGCCTGACTGTGAGACACAGTCTCTGTCGAGTTTAATCTCAGTTTCATCTCACAGCAATTTCCAGATCCATCATTTGTTGGACTTTTGACTTGTCAAAGAAATGAGACATGATCAAATGTGACCCTGGAGCACAAAACCAGTCTTAAGTCGCTGGGGTATATTTGTAGCAATAGCCAAATACATACGGGTAAGGTTTGGGCCAGGTTAGGTGGTATGGTTAGGTTTAAGGATGGGTTAAGAGGTAGTGATAGGGTCAACAGTGAAATTACAGATATAATTACAAAAATGTATTACAAAATTAATTACATGCAGGTACTTTTAAATATAAGTACAATGTAAAAACATATGTACACAACAAGTGTATTGTATCAAATGATTAGTTTAAATGTTAGTACATATAGTTAAATACACGTAACAAAGCGGAAGCAAAATTTTGTTTATCATATTTAATCTAAATCTGAAAATTTGCTTCCTCTCTGGAAGGACGTTCCTTGTGTGACGACATCAGATGTTATAATAACTCTATATCACTCGGAAATACATCAATATGTATTTAATACTAAAGTAAAGATTCATCTGTTGTCGATTGGATGCTGGCAGATCTTTTTGCGAGCTTGCAGCCAATTGTAAGAAAGGGGTGGGGTTTAAGTGGATTAAATGATTGGAGAAGTCCTGTATACTTCATCAGAGAGAAGTTGACATTTTGATTAACAAAAGAAAAAGAAACATATATATGGATGAATTGTTCACAATAAGATAAATAACATGCATTTAGAAGATAGACTGAACTTAAAAATACCCTAAAAAGTGCAGCAAATGACACATATTCCAGGTCCCTTACTATTCAGGCTTCTGCTTAAACCACGGACCCCTAAAAAACAGAATGCAAGAGAATCTGAGGCATGAGGGTGATGACAGGATAAGAAGAATGAGAGGAATACATTACAACAAAGAGCTGTTTGGACTCCATTACTGTTGGAAGCAGATGGAGAGAAGAGCGATACAAGGGTGAGCTGGAGGACAGAGAGATGAAGGATGGATAGATAGCTTTTTCTTTAGATGTTTGCCTTCATATGATGACAGTAATTGATTTCTACGCATCACAGAGCAGGAATGAATTGGTGGACCGTAGTGGTTCCTCGGGACCCGGCGGGGCCGTCCAGGGCAGTGCCTGACTGTAACTCTCACAGTCTCTGTCGAGTTTAATCTCAGTTTCATCTCGCTACAATTTCCAGATCTATCATTTGTTAGACGTATTACTTGTCAAAGAAATGAGACATGATCAAATGTCACACTTTCAACTCTCAGTGTCTCCACAACTCCCGAGACTGAGCCAAACGCACTGATAAAAAAAAGATATAACTGCATGACAGACAAGATTAATTCAGTTAATCAATGAAATACCAGTGCTTGCAAGACAGCAAAAAATAGTTGTGACACTTTTTAAGGCAGCAGTATGTATAAACAGATGCAAGAAAAAAAAAAGTATTAAGAGTATTACAATGGCATTTCTGCTTTTAGTTAAATTATAAATAGTGTTAATGTTACGTTTTAGTGTGCAAATGTTGAATTAAATGCAATTTGGAGCAGAGGAAGAAAAAAGAAGAGGAATTTCAATTTAGTGCATCTTTTTATGCACTATAAAATAATTTCACACACACACACACACACACACACATGTTGTGTTTCCATGTTTTATGGGGACATTCCATAGGCGTAATGGTTTTTATACTGTACAAACTGTATGTGCTATTGCCCTACACCAACCCTACCCCTAAACCTACCCCTTACAGGAAACTAACT
>NW_015640056.1:235194-243344 GCF_001515625.1 Sinocyclocheilus rhinocerous
GCTTTCAGGTGATGTATAAATCTCAATTTCGAAAAATTGACCCTTATGACTGGTTTTGTGGTCCAGGGTCACAAATGTCACACTGATAGATCTCAATGTCTCCACAACTCACAAGACTGAGCCAAAAACACTGATAGAAAAGATATAACTGCATGACAGACTTGATTTCCAGTTAATGAATGAAATACCAGTGCTTGCTACACAGCAAAAATAGCTGTGACCGTATTTAAGGCAGCTGCATCTATAAACAGATGCAAGAAAAAAATTAATTCAAGAAATACGACCATTCAGTATGCAAATATTACAATGGCATCTTTGCTATTAGTTAGATTATGAATGGTGTTAAAGTTAAGTGTGAACATGCAAATGTTTAGTAGTTTGAGTTGAATTAATTGCAGTTTGGAGAAGAGGAAGAAAAAAAGAAGAGGAATTTTAATATAGTGCTTCCTTTCAAGCACTATACAATAATTTAACACACACACATCTCAGAAATAAAACCATCCAAGCAGTTTTCAGCAAAACATGCCGTCCAAGTCTCTTGCTGTGTCCACTGTCTTTGACAGCCTTTCCTGAGATCCACGTTGCTAAAAGACCCTGCTAATTATGCTTAATTAGTCGACTTTATTCTCTTTAATCCATCCAGTCACAGAAATCTTGTGCTCTTTAACCTCAACCAAGCTAATGTTAATTAAATCACTTTATTTATTTAATCTTTATATATTTTGTTTGGCCAATTATTTTGTATTTTTTATCATTTTTATTTGTATTTATTTATTTGGTTTTGCTTTTGTGGTCTGTAGTCTGTAGTATTACACAAGCTTAACATAATGAAAGGGTTATGTCTGGGTCGGTCATTTCTCTCTTATAATTACACTACCGTACAAAAGACTGTGGACAGTGAGGTTTTAAAAAAAAAAATGAAATTAACCCTTTAATTCAGCAAGGATTCATTAAATTGATCAAAAGTGACAGTAAAGACTTTCTACTTCTATTTCAGAATGCTATAAATGCTGTTGCTTTTGGAATTTCCAACCATAAAAAAAAAAAACTTAAAAAATGTATCACAGATTTCAGCATTGATAAAAAGAAATGAATTTGGTGGTTGATGCTGGTTTCTGAAGCTCTTTAATGTGCATGTGGCTAGGTTTACACACTAATATTACCCTGTGGTTAACTGAAGCTCATTGCACCAGTTTCTTCTGTCAGTGATGTGTATGATTTTCACAGCTCAGACAGTTATTTCATCTGAGGAATATGACAGCTCTTTGAGAAGGTGATAGCTAGAGAGTAAAAGATTTAAGCTCAGTCACGCTTTTCCCATTTGTTTATTCTTGCTTCAGATTTATTCTATTTTCAAAGACAAAAATGTACTTATTTTTTTTTATATTGTACAAGAGTTAAAAGAAACATGAAGATTCTGTCATCATTTGCTCACCCTCACGTTGTTCTAAGCTCATGCAACTTACTTTCTTTACTGGGACACAAATGCAAATACGATTTAAGATATAGCAGTTTTGGTCTGTTCTTATTTATTTATTTAAGTGTGGAAAGAATTATGGGTGTCAACGCTGTAAGTTATAAAATGCATTACTCTAAATACAAAATATATCTTAGTATCATCTTACAAAATCCATTTTGACTCTCCAAACGTGACCTTGCTGTTTTTCCAGTGTGTGCCACAAAGCCATTTCCACATTGCAGATATGGAAATGATAGCATGGAAATGAGCATCAGAGACATCAGAGAAGAGATCCACACAGTGTGTGAAAGTGTGTTTATCTGATGTGGGTTTGTGTTTTCTCAGTACACTGAGGCACGTGTAGCTTCCTTTCCAATGGCAAAACCAACCGCAGAATAAACACCATCAATCTGCCCAGCACACTAGTGCTATCCAGCACCCCATCAATCATTCTGAGCGCCCCTTCCCCTCTCTCTCTCTCTCTCTCTCTCTCTGAGCTGCATTGCAATGGGATGCTGTAACTATGGCAACCAATGAGTCATTAAGCAAGCAGAATGAGTCGTCTTACACTGGTTTTTATGTGTAGTTGCATTAGTATTAATGAACATATTGCACAAATAATTGCTTAAAGTGATCAAAGAATCACTCTGCCTCCATCTAACACACACACACACACACACAGCTCCGCTCGGCCACACCTTTTCTTTCTGTCTGTCTGTCTCGTCATGCCAGACATATCCTCACATCTCGTCTTCTCTCTTTCTAGGCCTGTCAAAACGGTTTTCCTTAAAGTTACATACATTTTTTACCAGCAAGATGAGTTGTAGATAGCAGGAGAAAGCCACCCGTTAGCATTCCCATTCTTCTCAGGGGCAGTTGCTGAACCGTTGCAGGACCCTCCACAAATATTCCATTTAAAATCTGCTTACGGGACACAAAACTACCTAATCTGTAAGTACCATGTGAATAATGATTTTAGAGCCATAGGAAATCTATACTATAAAATAAAATTAAATGAAATAAAACAAACAAAAAAAAATGCTAGTAATGAATGGCCTTCAATGAGAAAAAGATTGAGTAGTTATGGTATCTACCAACCCAGGGGCTAATTGGGCCATGCTGACCAGAAAACCTTGACCCCTTAGTGGTCTTTGCTAAATCAAGCATCAAACGTACTATTGTTTGTATTGAGGCTTGATGCGCTTTTCTCTCAATAACAAAGAACAAACATGACAGCGGTGAGAAAACCGTTAAGAAAGCATCTTATCATCGCGATGTGGATATGTTTGGACTAGCTCTGCAATTCGGCAGTACAGTCAAGTCATGTCACATCTGTTTACATATATTTATATAGCACAGTCACATTTATTTATATAGCACTTATACAATAGATTGCTTTAAAGCAAGCAGCTTTACAGTATTAAACATGCAAAACTGTGTCAGTGTCGCTTTCAATTAGAATTACAATTTCTGCCATATAGCAGTTTTCCAGCATGTTCATGATTTTTCTCATGGACACTTGACCTTGACAGACTGAACAGAAGAAATAAACCAGAGAGGATTTGCCTTGTCAAAGAAGGCCGAGCCTGAGAGCCACACCTAACCCGTTACATAATCGCCATGGATTATGGTCGTTTGAAGGTGTTTACAGGCCTGCGGCAAACTTTTCCAGAAAGTTTACTTTGGCAAGCTGTCTCTAACTCCTGATACAAACTCCAAACATACTTTGTTTTGGCCAGATTTAGTCAGAAATTATGTCACACCTGGTTGTTCTTTAAATTAGCTTGAAGTATATAGGGACCTTTACCATAAATCAAGCATAGCGTTAGTTCTGGCAGGTCACATCAGTCAAGCTTGCATCAGCTAACTTGCAGCTGAGCCATGTCTATCTATAGGAATATGACGCCTGCTTCCTTATATAAGGTCCATTCAGTATTATTCAGCAGAGTATTGCTTTGCTCAGGAGCTAATTACCCTCCTCCATCCCCAGCTCCTCCTTTTGTCCACATTCAGGAATTGGCTTTCTGATATTCCTCGTTGAGTCAGACTCCTTTATCCTGAATTATGTTGTTACGTTAAATTGTCATTAAAAACATTAATGATATCTGCCACATTTATGTTGGTTCTGTTCTGTTTACCCTAAGGGGGGTTTATCGCTGCTCTCCCTGCTCTTAGCCATTCTAGGCTGCATGGATAGGCAGGAAGATTTTTCCCAGATCAGAGCCATACCGACAATCCAAACTGTCAATCATCTTTGACGAGAGTGGTCCTGACAGAAATATTAAACTTTGAATG
The DNA here is from genome assembly GCF_001515625.1 of Sinocyclocheilus rhinocerous. Classification (NCBI taxonomy): domain Eukaryota; kingdom Metazoa; phylum Chordata; class Actinopteri; order Cypriniformes; family Cyprinidae; genus Sinocyclocheilus; species Sinocyclocheilus rhinocerous. The sequence continues at coordinate 238,949 of NW_015640056.1, forward strand.
AAACCCCAAATCACATGGCTTTCTACGGCGACATGTGCCATTACTACAAATTTAAGCCTTAATCTGATGCTTAACATATGCGTAGCGCCAAATACGCAGACTTTCAAAGTATATTCCCACAGCCGCTCAACTGTCTGTGTGACAAATTCCAGTGTCTGCACTATTTCTCTCCAGAAGTTATGTGCAAAAAAAATGTAATTTAATCTAAAGTTGTGGGGATTTCTGAACCCCTCACACAAGCGCTTATCAATTTGAGTAGATTGTTGCTCTTATTTTGTCTCATAAATTTATTTTTTTCGACTGTGAAACAACGGGCAGTGTTTCCACCTTGTGGACAAATATTCAAATCTGGCTGTACTCATACAGTATACAGCTACTGTTGAGGAAATTTAAGTTGCACACTGCTTGCACACCCTAGCGTACATTTAAAAACCAAAGAATACCTTAGACTTTACAATTTCAGCCTGGCAGATTATAAAACGACAAAATGACATTGTAAGACATATCAGAATATTGGCAACAGCAACAGTAGAGAAACATGCTAAAACGCTCAGAAATTCTTAGCACTGCATAGCACAACAAATAGCACAACATATCCACAACACCCTATCATCGTGGTGTGACTTCTGCAACACTCATATTTTCTTCAGAAAACGTAAAAGTCAACTTGGAGCTGTTTTATCCTTTTGCATAATTTAGGAGTAAGGAATCTCCCAGACCTCTGAACACACACACACACACACACACCCATGCGCAGATGGCACATTTGTAGCTCAGATCATATCACAGGAGTATGTTAATGAGGGTTCAGCACTATGTGTGTCTAATTAATCCCAGTGGAATTAATCGTCAGGGGAGGGATCAAGATCTACTCAATATTGAAATGAGTGTCAACAGTGAGTTCATCCTTCACCTCATCAGTATGTGCACCAACAGGTGTATCAGACATGTGGGTATGTACAGGATAAATGAGAGGGTCAGAGGTCAAGTCAAAGGACTGCAATACAGATTATCTATGTGCAATAAGTTATGAACCTGCTAAAAAAAAAATCATTCAGTATGGTGAGTGAGCAAGAATGTCAATGTAAATATATTCATTCAATACAGACAAAAATAGAAGTAAAAATAAATAAATTAAATTAAATAAAAGTTTGTACTTATAAAAGAATCATGTTGTTATTGTAATAAGACGCTTAAGGCAAAAACCAATTTAGGCTTATTGGAAAAACATGCTTGTGGCAAAATTTGTGCAAAATGATATTACATTGCTTTTTAACAGCACTTTCTAGGTGAAATGTCCAGTAAGTGCTAACAGTATGTTCAGTTTTATCCAAAACAGATGATTGTGAGTGTGGCAATATTTTACAACATCGGTTGTTGTATGTATTGCTGAAATAAAATGGTAAGTGGTGCTAAAATTCTAAAACTATCATGCCTAACAATAATGTACCACCTACACTAAACCCTACCCTAACCCTAAATAATATTGGTAACAAGCAATCTGGAGACAAAAAGGCATTTGCTTTGTATTGATACAACAGCAAATGCCATGACTCAGTTTTGAAAAAGAAACACAGAACAGAAAAGAGTTTAAAAGTTAAATACATTTTTCTTTGCACCTTAATCACTCTGGAATTAGAAATGGATTTATATTAGGCCTATTATTATTATTATTATTATTACTGAGTTTACAGGGTATGGTGGTTTTGCTGTTGTAAACACTACTGTTGTTGTTGTTGTTGTTGTTAAAATATCTCTGTCTTATTTAAAATAGAGTTTCTAGATTTAAATTCAAAGAGACAGTATAGATAGTCTATGCATGACCTGACGTTTTATTCGTATCCAAAATGAGGAGAAGTGAATATCTGGATGCAGTGTATGTTTAATTCATACTCGACGCCGGAGGGCGCTCTCGTGCAGAAAGTCCAAAACAGACCCATATAGAAGTAATAACTTATGATGTACAGGAAATCCCTAATATGGACAAAAGCATCCGGCTATGGCTGTAGCTGAGCTGAATAAACAGCAGAAAAAAACACGAAGACAATAAACACACGATTGCCAAAATATACGGTTTATGTGTGTTTTTCAAACTATCTCCAGGTAATAGCTCCGCTGAGAACTCCACTTACCGGCAGCCGCGGATGTTATGAAGGCATCCTGGTAGTGCACTAAATTAAAGGCGTCTGAACGTGAGGGATCGTCCCTGATGAGATCGTCAGGTGAAAGGTCATCATCATGTGGATAATTTTATTTACGGCTAAATTATTATTCATTAATTTTACTAATAGTTAGATTGGGCAGGCCTTCACAAAATGGCGTTTAATTGCAAAAAAAAAAGCCTTGACAAAAGGGCACTTTGGGCATCAAGGGGAAAAGGGGCAGGTGCTCAAGCACCCACCGCACCCCCTCTGCACGTGCCTGTTTGCTGGAGCTACCCTGCTATTTTACCTTGCTTCTACAAGTCTTTGAGCTGTTTATCAAGTATCATAACTTGTTGTTCAATAGAGTGGCACCCGAGCACTCCACATCTAAAATGCAATGTTGTACCAGGTGTGCTACCAAGCAAGTTTACTATGTCAGAAAAGCCATGCATATAAGTCTTTAATAATACATAATCTGCCTCTGTAATCATAATTTTTGAGAATATGAACAAAAAATACGTTGGTGTTTTACTCCCACTGGTGTTTACTTCAGCAGAAAATGCAGTGAATTGTATCTGTGTGCATTTCTGGGGTTTTGCAAAAATGTAGGTAGAGGCAGGTTTTTTCAACAAGCCTAGGTTGCCAAACACTATTGGAATCAACTAATTTATTCAAATCTCTCTGGTCAGCAGGAGCTCTATTATCAAGATAGTAACTCATGCAAGATTCGTATTTGCTGCAAAAAAGGTTAGGGTTAGGTTTATGCAAAGACTCCAAATAAACAGTCGCGTGAGAACCTCAAGTGACTTCACAGAATGAAGGTTACCATTTCATCAGGTCCCTATATTTGTGTGAAACCTATCAGTGACTGTTAAGACAGCTTCTGCCTAAGTAGAGTGTTCCAAAGCTCATTTGGTTTTTCAAACAAAGTCATGTTTTAGACATCAAAGAGAAAGAAATAATGAGAAATACGGAGGGAGGAGAGATGCAGACTAAACAGTGGAGATGTTTAGACTCCCTCGTGGTGTATGTGCTGAGAGACTACAAAATGAAACAATGAATCTCCGTACAAACAAAAGCTGATTGCACAAACAATGCCTGCTGTAAAATCATCCAATTGGTTTGTTTTTCAAGAGGCTTTCATACATAACTTTGTATTTCATTTGAATAAATCCATAGCAGCAGGCCCACAGTAGGAAAGGATTGCTCCGCTTCATGGTGCTTCAGTAGATATGTATTCCCTTGACAAACTGTCTGCAGGGTATGATATGAGTTCTGCATAGTTTATTTTTACATACAAAACAAAATGAGAACATTAAAGCATTAATCTCAAATAGTTTACCAGCTGCTTTATACATTAGAATGGAGGTAAATAAAGAGACAGAAAGCATGCATGTATTTTTAATGTCCAGATGTCTAGAAACTGTCAGAATATGCAGATGATTTGGGACGAATTCTACAGAATGGAAATTAATTATGAGTATTATCTCGGAGACAAAGAGAAATGTTACTGCAGCTACAGGTTTAGTAATTCAACAAAAGGTTTTAAAGGTACATGTGAGGCCGTATTGGTGCACCCAGCTCTGAGCGGTTGCATCTAGAGAGCGTTTGCTCCGAGCCACTGTGAGACAGGAGTCCCAGGAGAACGAGCGGGAGCATTAGTATGCTTCTCACCTCCTGCACACTCTCAGATGCTGTGTGTGCTCCACAAAACAGGTGTTAATATTCCACAGTAACACACACGAGGTACCATTAGATGCTAAATAAACCCTCTGTAGTGCACAACACTTGTTTAATCCTAAAGACAGACCACTTGTTGAAAAAAAAAACTGTCAAGATCGTGTTGCTCAATGTGGCAACTATAGGAAAGGAAGTTACGCCCTTCAATTTAAAAAGCCAAAAGTTTCACAAATCTCACATTTGGAACATTTAAAGGGGTCATATGATGCGATTTTAATTTTTCCTTTCTCTTTGGAGTGTTACAAGCTCTTGGTGCATTAATATTCCACAGTAACACACACGAGGTACCATTAGATGCTAAATAAACCCTCTGTAGTGCACAACACTTGTTTAATCCTAAAGACAGACCACTTGTTGAAAAAAAAAACTGTCAAGATCGTGTTGCTCAATGTGGCAGCTATAGGAAAGGAAGTTACGCCCTTCAATTTAAAAAGCCAAAAGTTTCACAAATCTCACATTTGGAACATTTAAAGGGGTCATATGATGCGATTTTAATTTTTCCTTTCTCTTTG
>NW_015640056.1:243537-252266 GCF_001515625.1 Sinocyclocheilus rhinocerous
GTGATTATGGTAAGGGGCGTTACATTTCCGACGCGTGCTTGCGGTGTTCGGCCAATCACAATGCGCTGGGTCAGCTGGCCAATCAGAGCAGACTGTGCTTGTCAAAGGAGGGGGCTTTGTAGAAAACGAAGCGTTTGAGAGAGGCGGGGCATAGAGGACCTACAATAATGTACAGTATTTGAAAAATAATGTGTTTTTTGAACATTAAAGCATGTCAACATATTCTGTTACACCAAATACACAAAATAATTATCTTTAAAATAGCATCATATGACCCCTTTAAGCAATGTATATTCATTTTGATGCCCATATTAACTGGTTTTCATACTTAGTTTGCAAAAATACACTATATGTCTATTTACTGTATTAAGGGTGTTTTGAAATATGGGACTTCTGAAGCAATATAAAATGGACTAACACAAACACATTCAATTCAGTAAATCTGCCTGCATTTAGATGATTTAAGCAGTTTATGGCTGCATTTTCAGGGTTTCGGTTCAGTGTATATTAATTACCATTTTAATGTAAATTTGATTTAAATTTGAACTTATGATAAGAATTTGATCATTTATGGATATTACTGAAGGAAACTTTTATTTTGAACTCTACAACTTGCATGCACATTATCACTGGACCAAATAAATTTATAATTTTTATTTTTTTACTTTTTTTTTTATTTTTGTCAGATTTTATTGAACTAAACCTGGCAAACCATCTTAAAAATAGCTGCTGCTGGGCATTACCAAGATGGGCAATGTCTGTTTTATGCAACAGCAGTAAACAAAGAATTTTTGTCGTTAACAAAGTTTTTTAATTTTTTATTTCATCACTGATAACGTTAATTAGAAGACAAATGACCATCATAGTGATTGTTACACTATTTCGATTAAAACATACTGTTGATGAAAATATTATAAACACTGAAAGACAACGCACTAACAATGCATCATATATCTTGCGAGTAATCTTATATGTAATCTTACTGTAAATTTGAACTAATTATGCACTAGAAAAAAAAAGGCATAAAGAAATTCACAATATTGTATTACAGTAGTATACACATTATAATGTTATTTTAAGAGATCGCTCTAAATGCTGACTAAATTTAAAGGATACTTTTATCCAAAAACAGAAACTGTGACACACTCTGTGTGTGTGTGTGTGTGTGTGTGTACCTGGTATTTATCACGTTATGGGGACCAAATGTCCCCACAAGGATAGTAATACTAGTAAATTTTGACCTTGTGGGGACATTTTTGAGGTCCCCATGAGGAAACAAGCTTATAAATCATACAGAATGAGTTTTTTTGAGAAAGTAAAAATGCACAAAGTTTCCTGTAAGGGCTAGGTTTAGGGGTAGGGTTGGTGTAGGACAATAGCACATACAGTTTGTACAGTATAAAAAAACCATTACGCCTATGGAATGTCCCCATAAAACATGGAAACACAAAATGTGTGTGTGAGTGTGTGTGTGTGTGTGCGAGTGTGTGTGTGCACCTGGTATTCATCACGTTATGGGGACCAAATGTCCCCACAAGGATAGTAATACTAGTAAATTTTGACCTTGTGGGGACATTTTTGAGGTCCCCATGAGGAAACAAGCTTATAAATCATACAGAATGAGTTTTTTTGAGAAAGTAAAATAGCACAAAGTTTCCTGTAAGGGGTAGGTTTAGGTGTAGGGTTGGTGTAGGGCAATAGAATATACGGTCTGTACAGTAGAAAAACCATTACGCCTATGGAATGTCCCCATAAAACATGGAAACACAAAATGTGTGTGTGAGTGTGTGTGTGTGTGTGCGTGCGCTGGGTCAGCTGGCCAATCAGAGCAGACTGTGCTTGTCAAAGGAGGGGGCTTTGTAGAAAACGAAGCGTTTGAGAGAGGCGGGGCATAGAGGACCTACAATAATGTACAGTATTTGAAAAATAATGTGTTTTTTGAACATTAAAGCATGTCAACATATTCTGTTACACCAAATACACAAAATAATTATCTTTAAAATAGCATCATATGACCCCTTTAAGCAATGTATATTCATTTTGATGCCCATATTAACTGGTTTTCATACTTAGTTTGCAAAAATACACTATATGTCTATTTACTGTATTAAGGGTGTTTTGAAATATGGGACTTCTGAAGCAATATAAAATGGACTAACACAAACACATTCAATTCAGTAAATCTGCCTGCATTTAGATGATTTAAGCAGTTTATGGCTGCATTTTCAGGGTTTCGGTTCAGTGTATATTAATTACCATTTTAATGTAAATTTGATTTAAATTTGAACTTATGATAAGAATTTGATCATTTATGGATATTACTGAAGGAAACTTTTATTTTGAACTCTACAACTTGCATGCACATTATCACTGGACCAAATAAATTTATAATTTTTATTTTTTTACTTTTTTTTTTATTTTTGTCAGATTTTATTGAACTAAACCTGGCAAACCATCTTAAAAATAGCTGCTGCTGGGCATTACCAAGATGGGCAATGTCTGTTTTATGCAACAGCAGTAAACAAAGAATTTTTGTCGTTAACAAAGTTTTTTAATTTTTTATTTCATCACTGATAACGGTAATTAGAAGACAAATGACCATCATAGTGATTGTTACACTATTTCGATTAAAACATACTGTTGATGAAAATATTATAAACACTGAAAGACAACGCACTAACAATGCATCATATATCTTGCGAGTAATCTTATATGTAATCTTACTGTAAATTTGAACTAATTATGCACTAGAAAAAAAAAGGCATAAAGAAATTCACAATATTGTATTACAGTAGTATACACATTATAATGTTATTTTAAGAGATCGCTCTAAATGCTGACTAAATTTAAAGGATACTTTTATCCAAAAACAGAAACTGTGACACACTCTGTGTGTGTGTGTGTGTGTGTGTGTACCTGGTATTTATCACGTTATGGGGACCAAATGTCCCCACAAGGATAGTAATACTAGTAAATTTTGACCTTGTGGGGACATTTTTGAGGTCCCCATGAGGAAACAAGCTTATAAATCATACAGAATGAATGAAGGTTTTTGAAAATCTAAAAATGCAGAAAGTTTCCTGTGAGGGGTAGGTTTAGGGGTAGGGTTGGTGTAGGGCAATAGCACATACAGTTTGTACAGTATAAAAACCATTACACCTATGGAATGTCCCCATAAAACATGGAAACACAACATGTGTGTGTGTGTGTGTGTGTGTGTGTAAATCAATAACTAAATAAATAGCAGATACTATTTTTGGCCTTCACTGGCCACAAAAAGAAGATTCATTTGATTGTGTTCTGCAGGTAATAGTGTAGAACGCTCTGAAGGGTGCAGCCAATATCTGCATGAAAATAACACTACACATTCAAAGATTATATATTGTATATCAGTACAATCTGTCCCCTTGTGCCGCTGTGCTGCTGGAGACACACACCATGTGGCAATCTGCACCCAAGACCATTTCTAAAACCCATCCAAGAGCATGATGGAACAAGATAAGAGGCAAACCAGCCATCTCACCTTTATAACTCATCCCATTAACTACATCACCTTCAATCTCCCCGCTATTTCATTCTGTTTTAAAGCCTAGTGAGATGCTTCAGTAGCATCAGGATCAGATGCACAGGCTGTTTTAAAGGTACGCAGTATAATTACATGTTGTTTTGGCTAAACAATTAGTCTGTATATCTTCTTTGTGGGGAAAGCAATCCCAGAATGCATTGCAATGAAAATCAAAGATGGCAGACAAAGCAATAAAAATGTTGATTATGAACACAATTCACCTAATTCTAAATTTTTCACTACTATTTCATCTGACATTTGTGTTCTGTCTATTTCTCTTAAAAAAATAAGTGTATATATAAGTGTAAATAACATAACATGAATAAAATATTAATGAAATATTAGGTGTACTTAATAAGAGAGTATGTTTTAATGACTACATTTCTTAAAGTGCGCATACGTTTTACTTAAAAGTACACTTTAAATCATTATGCTTTAATTTTTGTTGTGCTTTAACGTAAACTTATTTTGATGTGTTGACTATCATACTTTAAATATACTAAATTGCAACTTTATAATCACAAATTTGTAATTACAAATATGTTTAAACACATGACATACAAGTTTCAATAGAAATTACATTAAAGAATATTTTAGTTTTATCATAAATGCTTGTCAGTATATTCAGCAGTACACTTTAACCATATTTCAAAGAGAAATATTTCAACAGAAATTATTATAAACTTACGTTAAGATGTACTTAAGTCCTACTTAACAGACTCTAAATAAACTATACACATTTAATTGTAAATAACATGCAATTAAGTGTCTGAAAATGCACAATTCAGTTGACACTTAAGTTCTTTTAAAGTATACAATTCCTGTAATAAGCACTTTTTTAAAATTAAGCTAAAGTCTTTTTTCACACCTCATTACAGTATTATACTGTTAGCTTAGCAACATGCTAAAACTCTACTGAAATCAACTGTAATTCAATTAGTGCAGAAAATGTTTGTTCCAAAAACAAATGCAGCTTGAAGTAACATCAGCCAAAGGTTGAAAGACAACCAACTTGATTAAGATGCACCATGAGAGAGGTATGATGAATATGAAAAGCTAACTATTATTTTGATACTAAGTCCCTGTCTGGCGTGGTGTTTAATTCAAAACAGCAGTAACAAAGTAACAGTAGCATCTGTTCCCCTCATTAAAGCTGCAGCTGATTAATATAATCAACATCCAACAAACATAACATAAGACAAGAAATAAGACAACAACAACATAAGACAAGAAATGTAATTATGAATTCAATACATAACACTTAGATATTATAATGCATTGTTAAATAAGATACAAATAATGACAGTCAGTAATAATAATAAAAATAAATGACAGTTTAATTATATCCATAGGTTGTATTTAATAGCCAATGTGACCCCCGAGACCCCCTGTAGCGCCAGTCGTGGTTATAACGCCGCTCATGTAGGAGGCAGAGGCTGAGATAGTCTCTCTGTATCTCCCTCATCATGCTCTCTTTCCCTTCCCCCTGTGTTGTCTCTCTCTGTCTGTCACCTTCTTTGAACTTCCCCTTCCATCCCCCTTCTGTTCTCTACTCCAGCTTCATAAGGAATACTGAAGACCAGTCGCCGTACATCTTTGTGTCTCCACTCCACACCTAGCTCTGTTCCTCTGCAATCACTTATCTGTCTCTGGACCCGTAACCCTGCAGCCACAGGAGCAGACGTGCGGCTGGAGTCCGCATTACGCCCGTCTGAATTAGCGTCTGGGGATGCAGTAATGCCTCCGTGCTGGAGATGAGGACATCTCCTATGTAAAAAATCATCGCTTACTGTTAATTAAACCGTCCGTCCGAACTACGCTCCAAGTATGTGTGTGTGTTTATAGCTCTGACTAGGGAAAATGTGTTAAACTGTGTGCATGATTGCGTTTATGAAAGCCAGTGCCCCTGACGGTCGAATCCTTGGAAATGATATGACAGCGGAGAAAAGTGGCCTCTACAGCAAGACTATTAAAAACTGAGGGACGATGAATCCTCAAGCCCAGTGTGGCAAATTTGGGCACAACAGAGCAGCAGTAATATTGTGTTGAAATGGATTTTGGAGGGACAAACCGGTTTGTATAGAAATTTCCAGATGGCTGACAAGGTCATACAGAATGAGTTTTTTTGAGAAAGTAAAAATGCACAAAGTTTCCTGTGAGGGGTAGGTTTAGGGGTAGGGTTGGTGTAGGGCAATAGCACATACAGTTTGTACAGTATAAAAACCATTACACCTATGGAATGTCCCCATAAAACATGGAAACACAACATGTGTGTGTGTGTGTGTGTGTGTGTGTAAATCAATAACTAAATAAATAGCAGATACTATTTTTGGCCTTCACTGGCCACAAAAAGAAGATTCATTTGATTGTGTTCTGCAGGTAATGGTGTAGAACGCTCTGAAGTGTGCAGCCAATATCTGCATGAAAATAACACTACACATTCAAAGATTATATATTGTATATCAGTACAATCTGTCCCCTTGTGCCGCTGTGCTGCTGGAGACACACACCATGTGGCAGTCTGCACCCAAGACCATTTCTAAAACCCATCCAAGAGCATGTTGGAACAAGATAAGGGGCAAACCAGCCATCTCACCATTAAAACTCATCCCATTAACTACTTCACCTTGGTTTAAAAGCCTAGGTTTTAAAGCCTAGTGAGATGCTTCAGTAGCATCAGGATCAGATGCACAGGCTGTTTTAAAGGTACGCAGTATAATTACATGTTGTTTTGGCTAAACAATTAGTCTGTATATATTCTTTGTGGGGAAAGCAATCCCAGAATGCATTGCAATGAAAATCAAAGATGGCAGACAAAGCAATAAAAATGTTGATTATGAACACAATTCACCTAATTCTAAATTTTTCACTACTATTTCATCTGACATTTGTGTTCTGTCTATTTCTCTTAAAAAATAAATGTATATATAAGTGTAAATAATATAACATGAATAAAATATTAATGAAATATTAGGTGTACTTAATAAGAGAGTATGTTTTAATGACTACATTTCTTAAAGTGCGCATACGTTTTACTTAAAAGTACACTTTAAATCATTATGCTTTAATTTTTGTTGTGCTTTAACGTAAACTTATTTTGATGTGTTGACTATCATACTTTAAATATACTAAATTGCAACTTTATAATCACAAATTTGTAATTACAAATATGTTTAAACACATGACATACAAGTTTCAATAGAAATTACATTAAAGAATATTTTAGTTTTATCATAAATGCTTGTCAGTATATTCAGCAGTACACTTTAACCATATTTCAAAGAGAAATATTTCAACAGAAATTATTATAAACTTACGTTAAGATGTACTTAAGTCCTACTTAACAGACTCTAAATAAACTATACACATTTAATTGTAAATAACATGCAATTAAGTGTCTGAAAATGCAAAATTCAGTTGACACTTAAGTTCTTTTAAAGTATACGATTCCTGTAATAAGCACTTTTTTAAAATTAAGCTAAAGTCTTTTTTCACACCTCATTACAGTATTATACTGTTAGCTTAGCAACATGCTAAAACTCTACTGAAATCAACTGTAATTCAATTAGTGCAGAAAATGTTTGTTCCAAAAACAAATGCAGCTTGAAGTAACATCAGCCAAAGGTTGAAAGACAACCAACTTGATTAAGATGCACCATGAGAGAGGTATGATGAATATGAAAAGCTAACTATTATTTTGATACTAAGTCCCTGTCTGGCGTGGTGTTTAATTCAAAACAGCAGTAACAAAGTAACAGTAGCATCTGTTCCCCTCATTAAAGCTGCAGCTGATTAATATAATCAACATCCAACAAACATAACATAAGACAAGAAATAAGACAACAACAACATAAGACAAGAAATGTAATTATGAATTCAATACATAACACTTAGATATTATAATGCATTGTTAAATAAGATACAAATAATGACAGTCAGTAATAATAATAAAAATAAATGACAGTTTAATTATATCCATAGGTTGTATTTAATAGCCAATGTGACCCCCGAGACCCCCTGTAGCGCCAGTCGTGGTTATAACGCCGCTCATGTAGGAGGCAGAGGCTGAGATAGTCTCTCTGTATCTCCCTCATCATGCTCTCTTTCCCTTCCCCCTGTTTTGTCTCTCTCTGTCTGTCACCTTCTTTGAACTTCCCCTTCCATCCCCCTTCTGTTCTCTACTCCAGCTTCATAAGGAATACTGAAGACCAGTCGCCGTACATCTTTGTGTCTCCACTCCACACCTAGCTCTGTTCCTCTGCAATCACTTATCTGTCTCTGGACCCGTAACCCTGCAGCCACAGGAGCAGACGTGCGGCTGGAGTCCGCATTACGCCCGTCTGAATTAGCGTCTGGGGATGCAGTAATGCCTCCGTGCTGGAGATGAGGACATCTCCTATGTAAAAAATCATCGCTTACTGTTAATTAAACCATCCGTCCGAACTACGCTCCAAGCATGTGTGTGTGTGTGTGTGTGTGTTTGTGTGTGTTTATAGCTCTGACTAGTGAAGACGTGTTAAACTGTGTGCATGATTGCGTTTATGAAAGCCAGTGCCCCTGACGGCCGTATCCTTGGAAATGATATGACAGCGGAGAAAAGTGGCCTCTACAGCAAGACTATTAAAAACTGAGGGACGATGAATCCTCAAGCCCTGTGTGGCGAATTTGGGCACAACAGAGCAGCAGTAATATTGTGTTGAAATGGATTTTGGAGGGACAAACCGGTTTGTATAGAAATTTCCAGATGGCTGACAAGGTCATTGTCGGCAAATGCCCCACATAGAGTCTGAGCCAATACAATACTATAGAAAGAACAGACAGTACAGAAGACTACTGAGAAAACTTGTGAGTTGAATATTTAACAATAAATAAATTCTAACAATTACTGTTTTTTTGAGCAATTACAAGAAACAAAAAAATGGAAAAATATCAATTTACAATTGGATTGAATCAGATTGAAAAGCCTTCATGTAAATAGTTCAGGTGACCCTACTGAGCTCAATTCGGATTAAAGTTCAGTCTGATTTAAAGGGGTGGTGTAGACTTGATCCGATCAACAGGAACAAATGAAGCATGTAAACACTTGAATCAGACTATTTTCTCAATCAGATTCATCAAGTCATGGCTGCCCACTGCTCTAGGTGGGGGGGTGTGTGTGTGTGTG